>NC_059391.1:4600000-4900000 GCF_019703515.2 Myxocyprinus asiaticus | reverse complement strand
CGCATGTGTGTGTGTGTGTGTGTGGTTAGTATGAGAGAGAGAGAGAGAGAGAGTAAAGTGGCGGCACCGAAGTCGGTTTCGTGATCGTGGCAGAGAAAGCAACTGTTAGTTTATCACTCAGAGACGCGGTGGATGGCTCGTAAACCATCCTGCGGTCTTTGATTCTTTAATGGATAAACTCTGTGTGCCGGTCTCACACACGATGGCGGAAATACACAACAGTCCAATGTGGTTGGACTACAACACAGCAGATCTCATTCGTGATAACAGTACATTACAGTAATACCTTGAGTATTATTAGCACCAATGAGCGGACTCAGTGGTCCGTAAACTGTACAAGCAATAACCTTGATACACAAGAATAAAACACTATAATATTCTATCTCTGCCCAGATATAAACCTCTTACTTGAATCGTATGAGGACGCAGACGCATGTGTGTTCATCCGTCCTTTAACTCCGACTCGGTTCCTCAAGGCTCGGGTGATGATAGGAGGCCGTTTCCTCACTCTGTCGGTGGGCGGTACGGCTGATGATTCTCGGCGGACGGGAGGAGAAATCAGTGATGTCGACTTGATTGAAGAGGGAAGAGAAATCTTTTCTCTTCACTTCTGCAGGCAAACGGATGAAGATGCGGATTGCTCGGCGATCTCCTTCGGATCCGTTAGAGTGTTCGGTGGAACACAGAGTAATCTCAACTCGTCCAGCGAGATGGAGATTGTATTCGCCACAGTTTCAAGTCGGATGTTACTTCCTTGTGCCACGAGGCTACACCTGAGAGCAGCGATGAGCTGCGACTACACACGGCGAGCAAAGTTGCTGGAAGCAAATCCCTGAAGCATCTCAGAGGTATTTCTACTCCTGATGACGTCATTGTTGAGGGGCGTTCTGTCGTGTGCCTCATCCAATAAGAGTTGAGAGTTCGATCCTTTAGTGAGCAAGGCTTCATGGGATTTGTAGTCTGTTTTGGACTCCCTTTGTTTGATTTTGGTGCGGTTTTCATCAGTAAGATTTATGACGGAGTGTGTGGGCCTCAGTTAGGTTTTACGACTGTGTTAGGCCTGCCTTTGTCTTCTATCTGAATACATGAGGCCCAACACCTTCAACCAAAATTCTTGGATCTTAACACACGACCAAAAAACATCTTCTGATTGGCTTTGCCAGCAGGTGGGTGTGTCTTTAAGTCCAAGCCTATACAATCTAGAGGGGGTCCAATAGAATCTATGTAAAATCTTGAATTGCACAAGGCGCACCCTTGCAACTCTAGATACAGACTTGACATTTTTTAGAATCCTAGCCCACACTCCCTCCTCCAATACCAAGTTTAAATCTTTCTCCCATAATCTTTTGATAGAAGTTAAAGCTCCCACCCCCAGACTCTGAATTATCAGGAAATACCTAAAGAACTGAGATCTAGTGCCTTAAGAGCCAAGAATTTTGGCTGAAGATGCAAAGTTTTGTGTGTGATGTGTTGGGTACTCAGGTCTCGTTCTGCCCCAGACTCTGTATTTTGGGTGATAGGGAGGTCATGGATTTGGTAGATAAGCACATGAAGGACTGGGTTTTGACCGGTGTGATGATTGGTAGACAGGTTATTTTGAGGAGTTGGAAGTCGGATGGAGCACCCTCGTTCCCGGAGTGGTGCGCGGAGATGGGGAGGGTGGCTGCCTTCGAGGAGTGGTCGAGTATTAGGATGGGGGTTAGGGAAACTTACAATAAGAAATGGGGCAATTATTTAGCATTTTTGAGGGAATCTCGAGGTGGGGCGGTATTTTTTTTTATTTTTATTTTTATTATTATTATACTTGATTATTGCATGTTATTTTATGTTGTTGTTTTAGTTTTCTGTGTGTGTGTGTCTATATTCTATTGACCACAGGGGTGTTCGTTGGGGGGTCAGGGTGGTTTGAAAGTTTGGTAGGGGGAGGGGATATAGTGGGGGTTTAATGTTAAAAGTTTTTGATTCATTATATAGATGTTGTTGTGTTTCTTGTGTTAATTTATGAATCAATAAAAATTTTAATAACAAAAAAAAAAAAAAAAAAAAAGAACTGAGATCTAGGAATCCCAAAATGTTGAACCAAATTTTCAAAGGATCTCAACACTCCACTCTCATATAGGTCACTGAGTGTATTAACCTCCCTCACAATCCACTCTGACCAGCAGAAAGGGGACTTATTAATACATAATTTTGGGTTCAGCTATATGCTCAAGGCAACATTTAAATAAATGTCCGAATTAAACACTCTGGACACTTTTGTCCATACCGAGTGCAAATGCAAGATAACGGGGTGTAACTTAACTTCTCCGGTTAGTTTGACAGAAAGGCTTTGCAATGGCGAAATAGGGGCAAGAACTTCCTGTTCAATATTGAACCAAGGAGGGCCTCTCTCAGGTGGAAGCGACCAATGAGCCAAATGCCTGAGACCGAATGCATAATAATAAAACAAAATCTTGGGTAGGCCCAACTTTGTCAATCGGCCTATGCAACTTAATTAAATGTAATCTGGGACATATACCATTCCAAATGAAGGACTTCACTATGCTATCAAATTGCTTGAAATAAGCGAGGGGGACATCTATAGGCAGAGACTGTAGCAGGTAGTTGAATTTTGGAATATAATTAATTTTAATAACATGAACCTTCCCAATCATAGATAAATGTAATGAAGCCCACCTGTCCACATCGCTCGAAAACCTTTTTATTAATGGGTCAAAATTAACTAAATCACTGAAATTTGCTGGGAATAAAATACCCAAATACTTAATGCCCTGTTTGGGCCACTGGATGGCGCCCGGCAGAAAAGCTGTTACCGGGTAGTGCGCTGTCAGAGCCAAAGCTTCGGATTTAGAACAATTAACTCTGTATCCCGAGAACTTAAAAATTTTTTTTTTTATATATATAAATCCCTCATTTCATCTGTTGTTGATTGCTCAACTGGAAACATTTTAGTCTCAGATCATACCCTGGTGTGTTTAGAGGTGTTGCAACATATGGAGAAAAAGAAATCATTTAGTTGGCACTTTAATGTATCCCTTTTGCAAAATCCTGATTTCCAAGAAATGTTAAAGGCTGAAATTAGTGTCTACATGGAGACCATCTGGTCCTCAGTATCCTCTGTGGGCGTGACTTGGGAGGCACTTAAGGTGGTTCTTAGGGGTCGGTCTCATACAGTATGCCTCATTCATCAAAAAATTCAAAACACAAGAACTTGCGGAGATGGAAGGAAATATTAAAAGTGCAGAGGCCGGATGTTGTCTGATGGCCTCAGAGAACTGACCCGATTGAAATACAGATGCAATACTATTTTGTCACGGAAGGTGGAGTTTTGGTTATTCAGGGCAAAACAGTCATACTTTGAGTTGGGGGACAAAGCAGGGAAGCTTTTGGCTAGATATATAAAACAGAGAGAGTCTTTTTCTACCATTCCCTCAGTGAAATCTGCTGGTGGTGAAATATTTACCTCGGCCATTGATATTAATAATGCTTTTAAAGAATTCTATCTTGATCTTTATAGTTCCATGTCTTCGTCTACTGTTGAAGATATTAGAAACTTTGTGGAACCAATAGAACTCCCTAAATTGACGACTGAGCAAAAAAATTATCTTGATTCTAAGATAACCTTGGAGGAGCTTGACGAGGTAATTAAGTCCCTGCCTACTGGGCCCAGATGGCTTTGCCGCTGAATTTTTAGATCTTATGCTACAGAACTGGCTCCACTTTTGTTAGAAGTTTATATGGAATCATTAAAGAATGGAAAGCTTCCCCCAATCACGACACAAGCCCGGATCAGTCTGATTCTTAAAAAGGACAAAGATCCAAGCAATTGTAAAAGTTACCGTCCAATTTCCCTGATTCAGCTATATGTAAACATTTTGTCAAAAATTTTGGCTAACCGATTAAGTAAAGTTATGGCATCTCTTATACATATAGATCAGGTGGGGTTTATTCGGGGCCGTAGCTCTTCTGATAACATTAGGCGTTTCATCAATATCATGTGGTCAGTGGCGAATGATCAGACTCCGGTCGCTGCCATCTCACTTGACGCCGAACAGGTGTTTGATATGGTAGAATGGGATTATCTTTTTAAAATTTTTAAAATATATGGGTTCGGAAATACTTTTATTGGATGGATTAAGTTACTTTATAGACACCCTGTAGAGGCGGTACAAAAAATGGATTAATTTCAGATTATTTTACTCCGGATAGGGGCACCCGGCAGGGTTGCCCTCTTTCCCCTCTATTGTTCTGTCTTGCCCTGGAACCATTAGCAGCCGCGATAAGAAAGGAGGATGATTTTTCAGGGGTGATGGCGGGAGGTGTGGCGCATAAGCTTTTGCTTTACGCAGATGATATTTTATTATTCATCTTCAACCCTACTAGATCTATGCCTTGCCTCAACAGAATTATCAATTCCTTTTCTAAATTTTCAGGATACAGAGTTAATTGGTCTAAATCCGAAGCCTTGGCTCTGACTGCATACTGCCCAGTAACGGCTTCTCAGCCAGGCGCCTTTCAATGGCCCAAACAGGGCATTAAGTATTTGGGGATTTTATTCCCAGCAAATTTATGTGATTTAGTCAGAGTTAATTTTGACCCTTTAATAAAAAGTTTTTCGAGTGTTGTGGGCAGGTGGTCTTCATTATATTTATCCATGATTAGGAAGGTTAATGTTATTAAAATTAATTGTATTCCAAAATTAACTACCTGCTACAATCTCTCCCTGTAGATGTCCCCCTCTCTTATTTCAAACAATTTGATAGCATAGCGAAGTACTTTATTTGGAGTGGTAAGCGTCCCAGGTTATGAAACCAGGGAGGGGCTCTCTTAGGTGGAAGTGACCAATGAGCCAAATGTCTAAGACCGAACGCATAATAATAAAACAAACTCTTGGGTAGGCCTAGCCCACCTTTGTCAATCGGCCTATGTAACTTATTAAAATGCAATCTGGGACGTTTACCATTCCAAATGAAGGACTTTGCTATGCTATCGAATTGCTTGAAATAATAGAGGGGGACATTTACAGGTAGGGACTGTAGCAGGTAGTTAAATTTTGGAATTCAATTCATTTTAATAACACTAACCTTCCCAATCATCGATAAATGTAATGAAGCCCACCTGCCCACATCGCTCGAAAATCTTTTTATTAAAGGGTCAAAATTGACTAACTAAATCAGACAAATTTGCTGGGAATAAAATCCCCAAATACTTAATGCCCTGTTTGGGCCACTGGAAGGCGCCCGGCTAGAAAGCCATTACTGGACAGCACGCTGTCAGAGCTAAAGCTTCGGATTTAGACCAATTGACTCTGTATCCTGAGAACTTGGAAAAGGAATGAATAATTCTGTGCAGGCAAGGCATAGATCTAGTAGGTTCAGAGACAAATAATAAAATATCATCTGCGTAAAGCAGAAGCTTATGCGTCACACCTCCTGCAATCACCCCTGGAAAATCATCCTCCTTTCTTATCGCGGCTGCTAATGGTTCCAGGGTAAGACAGAACAATAAAGGGGAAAGAGGGCAGCCCTGCCAGGTGCCCCTGTCCAGAGTAAAATAATCTGAAATTAATCCATTTGTTTGTACCGCTGCTACAGGGTGTTTATATAGTAACTTAATCCAAACAATAAATGTACTCCCAAACCCATACATTTCTAAAATCTTAAAAAGATATTCCCATTCTACCATATCAAATGCCTTTTCGGCATCAAGTGAGATGGCAGCGACTGGAGACTGATCATTCGCCACTGACCACATAATATTGATGAGACGCCCGATGTTATCAGAAGAGCTACGGCCCCGAATAAACCCCACCTGATCTATATGTATAAGAGATGTCATAACTTTACTTAATCGGTTAGCCAAAATTTGACAATATTTTTACATCTAGTTGGATCAGGGAGATTGGACAGTAACTTTTACACTCACTCGAATCTTTGTCCTTTTTAAGAATCAGACTGATCCGGGCTTGTGTCATGGTTGGAGGAAGCTTTCCATTCTTTAATGATTCAGTATAAACTTCTAACAAAAGTGGAGCCAGTTCTGTAGCATAGGATCTAAAAAATGCAGCGGCAAAACCATCTGGCCCCGGAGCTTTGCCAGTAGGTAGGGACTTAATTACCTCGTCAAGCTCATCCAGGGTTATCTCAGAATCAAGAGGGTTTTTTTACTCAATCGTCAGTTTCGGAAGTTCTAATGGTTCCACAAAGTTTCTAATATCTTCATCAGTAGATGAAGATATGGAACTATAAAGATCAATATAGAACTCTTTAAAGGCATTATTAATATCAATGGCTGAAGTAAAAATATCACCACCAGCAGATTTCATTGAGGGAATGATAGAAAGAGACTCTCTCTGCTTTATATATCTAGCCAAAAGCTTCCCTGCTTTGTCACCCGATTCAAAGTATGACTGTCTTGCCCTGAATAACCAAAACTCCACTTTCCGTGACAAAATAGTATTATATCTATATTTGAATTGGGTCAATTCTATGAGGCCATCAGCTGACATACGGTACTTCAGCTCTGCCTCTGCACTTTTAATATTCTCTTCCAACTCCACAAGTTCTCGTGCTTTGGATTTTTTGATGAATGAGGCATACTGTATGATCCGACCCCTAAGAACAGCCTTAAGTGCCTCCCAAGCCACACCCACAGAGGATACTGAGGACCAGTTGGTCTCCATATAAACATTGATTTCAGTCTTTAACATTTGTTGGAAATCAGGATTTTGCAAAAGGGACATATTAAGGCGCCAACTATATGATTTATTTTTCTCTATATGTGGCATCACCTCTAAACTCACCAGAGCATGATCTGAGACTAAAATGTTTCCAATTGAGCAATCAACAACAGATGAAATGAGGGATTTTGATATTTAAAAAAAAAAATCTATTCTAGAATAAATCTTATGGACTGATGAAAAAAATTTATAGTCCCTGACAGATGGGTTCAAACGTCTCCAAATATCTGTAAGACCAAGATTTTTACACATCCTGTGAAGTGTCAGTGTTGCTCTAAGGGGCTTACACACTTTTGCTTCACTATGATCAAGGACTGAATCCATCAAAAGATTAAAGTCTCCCACCAATATTATATCATGAGCGGTTTCAACGGTTTGCAGCATCCCTTCAAGATCTATAAAAAAGCCCTGATCATCAGCGTTAGGTGTGTAAATATTAGCCAAAATCAAACTTTGCCCTTGAATTTCAACTAACACAATAATGACTCCTAATTCCTAATTTATCTTTAGTCTGTTTGAGACATTTGAATTGTAGATGTTTATTTATCAATATAATAACAACTCCCTTGCTCTTACTTGAGCCAGCACTGAAAAAAAAATGTCCACCCCATATCTTCCCAAATTTTTCAGCTTCCTGCAGGGAGAGATGTGTTTCTTGAAGAAACACTATATCATATTTCTTACGTTTAAGAAAAGTAATAACCTTCCTTCTTTTTATGGGGTGCCCCAACCCATTTACATTCCATGTGGAGAGAGATAGTACACTCATATTAACAACTGACATATTGATATAATAATTAAAAAAAAATTTGTGTGTGAATAACAAAATGATACAGATCACATTCCCCATTAGTGAAACAATCAACCCCCGAACATCCCCCCGAACAAAACAAACAGAAAAAAGAAAAACGTGCGCATTAACCCCGCGCACGAAAGCGCCAACCGGCGACAATCCCTCTAAACTCAAAAGTTCAATGAACGCCCACTAGCCCCCAGGACAACTTTGCCATCGGATTGCTCAATTTTGCAAAAAAATTACATAACAGAAAATACTTTGTAAAATAAACCCAGCAAATAGGAAGAATGAACTCAAAGAACGTGTAGATTCATCCACAGAACTGTCTCAAAGATGTGATCTTCCACAAAACAAATTCCAGCTGATATAAAACCATTCAGATTCCTCGGACAGACAAACGAATGTTCCGTGAGCCAGCTGTTATGAGTTCAGCGGGTGACGTAATCATTCCAATGTCTCGTAAAAAAAATCAACAAAACAAACTACAGCCAGCAGGAGGAATAAGCACGAAGAACAAACAGATTAATCCACAGCTGTTCCAAAGGAGTGTTATTCAGTAGAACAAACTCCAGCCGCTAGGCGGATCCAATACAAAAAGAAACAAAACCGGCATCCCAGTTCCCCGGATGGTCGTGTCAATTCACTCGGAGGCCGCATAAAATATATACCATTACTTACACAATCCGTCAGCTTTATAAAAGACATCGTTTGTGTGAGCATGTAGATATTTTGTGGTCATCCGTAGTGTCCACTCTCAATCTGTCCGGGAACTTCAATGCAAAAGTAATCTTTCATCAATGCAAAAGTTTCCTTAAGGAAAAGTGTTATTCAAAAAACAAGCTCCAGCCACTCGGCGGAGCCAACACAAAAAACCCAAAATGTAGCCCAGCTTCCTCAAGAGTAAGTACAGCGAGTCAGACCCACTCACATGAGAAACATCCAATGGTTTACTCAGACATTGATTCTATAACAGACATTGCCAGATTTGGACATGTAAATACTTTGCGACCGACCTTCGTTTCTATTCTCAGTTTGGCCGGAAACATCAGAGCAAATGAGATCTTTTTCTGATGCAAGAGTTTCTTACATTCCTTGAACCGATCGCATTTCTCTCTCGTCGAGTTCGCAAAGTCCGGGAACAAGAAAATATTATGGTTCTTCCAAGAAAGCTTCCCTTTGATCCTCGCCTGGCGCAACACAAGATCTTTATCAGATGATCTCAGAAATCTGGCCAGAATAGATCGGGGCCTTTCTCCCTCAGCAGATCTGTGAGATGGGACTCTGTGAGCTCGCTCGATTTCCAGCTTGTGGCCTGTTATGTCGAGCAGACTTGGGAAAAGCTCGTCTAGGAATTTCACCATATCTCTGCCCTCCTCATGCTCAGGAATTCCAACAATTCGAACGTTATTCCTGCGGCTTCTATTCTCAAGATATTCAAGCTTTTCAAGGAGATGTTCCAAATCAACTTGATGTTGCGAGCGGATTAGCGGTTAATTCCCTCTCTGAAGATTCCAAAAAATCGATTTGTTTTTCAACATCATTCACTCTTGTAACTAACTGTTAATTTTAGATCCTCCAAGTCAGCAAGAATCTTCGTCAACATCACCGACATGTTGGACAACTGATGCTGGATTCCTCTCCCGCCGCGCCATCCAAATCGAGTCCCCGGTCTGTAGGCCTGTCGGGCTTTCATCCTGAACACGTAAGTGTCTTTTAATGTCTCCAGAGCCTGAGGATTTTGACTTCTTTGCCATGTTTTGCAACAAAGGGCAAATGTGTAACTGGGTGTATCAAAATCCACCAGATTATAACATGAGAATAATCAAAAATTCAGCAAAGTGCGCAGAGCTCGTCGCTCACACATCTGCTCCTTGCATGGCGTCACGTGATCCCCCTGTTAATTCAGAGTCTGGGGGATGGAGCTTTGTCTTCTCTCAAGAGATTATGGGAGAAAGATTTAAACTTGGTATTGGAGGAGGGAGTGTGGGCTAGGATCCTAAAAAGCATCAGGTCTGCATCTAGAGATGCAAGGGTCCATCTGATGCAATTTAAGATTTTGCATCAGTTCTACTGGACCCCCTGTAGATTGTATAGGCTTGGTCTTAAAGACTCACCAACCTGCTGGCGATGCCAGTCAGAAGACAGGGACACAACCCATGTTTTTTGGGATTGTGTTAAGATTCAGGAATTTTGGTTGAGGGTCCAATGCTTTGTGTGTGACGTACTGGACACTCAGTTTTCATTTTGCCCCAGACTGTGCATTTTGGGTGATGGAGGTGTCCTGAAGGTGGGAGATAAATACATAAAAAGCTGGGTCCTAACCAGCGTGATGATTGGCAGACAGCTAATCCTTAGGGGATGGAAGTCAACTGATGCACCCTCATTTCATGAGTGGTGCACCGAGTTGGGTAAAGTGGCAGCTTTTGAGGAGATGACTTCCAGATGGCTGGGGAACCTGGCAATTTATGGCACAAAATGGGGCAGTTATTTGTCTCATTTGGAATGGTCCAAGTGAGGGGCATTTTATTTTATTTTCTATATGTTGAACTGTCTTTATGGACTTATGTATTTCTATTTGTGTGTATGTTTATATGTGGTATGATGGGGGGGGGGTATATGAAAAGGTTTATGTGAAAAGATTAATATTTAAGTATTTTTTAACTCTAAAGTATTGCCTCCGGTCAGCAGCAGTATGTGCGTGTGACGTAATCACGTTGGCATGTTCACATGAAAACTGATGCACTTGCGACACACACGGAAGAGCAGCGCTGTTTACAACTGAGTAGAAGGAACGCTGTACAGAAGCTTTGTTGGTTTTGGTTTAGATCTGTTTTTTTTTTTATCTGATTGTTTACTCACATTGGTGCATTTGTGTGCTTATCCTGGATGTCTCAACCGAGAGAAGAACGTGAGATTTCGTCCATAACATGCCAACGCAAACTCCAAAAAGTTCCATGGAAGAGTGAATGATGTGGATGTGCTTGTGTGTCTTGGTCATCAAAAGTATGAGCATAACATCCATGCAAGAAAAGGGAATCCAATGCAGAAAGGATAACATCCTGGTAGTCAACAAGGAGAAAAAGCACCTCTGTATTTGCACTGCAAAAGCTCACATCCCCCTTGTTCATGCCCCCAATATACTTCAACCACTTCTCATTTAGTCAGTTAACATGACAAGCAAAAATCGTATAATAATAAAAAGTAAAAAAAACAATTATGTATAATTCCAACAACTCCTCTGCATCAGCTGTGACGTACAAGCAGGCTCAAAGGAAAGACACTTTGATCTCTTCACAGATTTCTCCCTTCGACTCAATGGCCACCCCACAGCAGCTTGTTGTACCCATACAAATTAATTATTGGTATGGAAAAGCTGGAGCCAGCTACACAGTGCTGCATAAACATTTCAGGGATGAAGTGAATAAACCAAAATAAGATCTAAAGCCTTGGACCCATGGTCCCTTGTACCTAACCAATGGAGAAACAGAATCATCTCTAGGTTGGGCTGCCTTAGACATTGAACTACATGGGAATGTTGTCAACTCACCCGTGGCTGTAGTTCCATCCAAAGCACTCGCATATGGAATTGAGCTTTGACTTCATTTTCCACAGCCAACTGTAAATAAATGTCACAGACCAAGTATACGGGTTCAGAAACACACCTTCTTTTGTCTGTTCCTTTTAACCTGGCAACGCCCATGTGTCTGGATGAAAAGGACATGAAAAAAAAGAACATCAAAAGAAGTTATGACCCAAAATATCAACTTGGCCTCATCAGCTCAATTCTGCCTCCTATGTGTTCTTTGGATGTGCAAGATTGCATAGACCAGGCTGTGTCTGCTGCCCATCTACATGAGTTTGAAAAACAACAACTGTGTTACATTCTACAATCAAATCCTCAGGTGTGCACACATAAAACTGGTAAAACAAATGCATTACAGCATCATATGTATTCCACAGTCAATGTCCCCATAAAACAAAAACCCTACCGTATGTCTCCACTGAAATAGGCCATTATAAAAGAACAACTCGAGGAGATGCTGTCCACGGGTATCATTGAACCATCTCAATCTGGCTGGTTTTCTCCTGTGGTCTTGGTCCCTAAAAAAGATGGTGGACATAGGTTTAGTGTGGATCATAAAACTCACTCACAAAAAAATTATGCCTATCCTCTTCCATCTATTAAGGAGATTCTAGAGTCCCTCACTGGTTCAGCCATTTTTTCTACTATTGACTTAAACAGTGGGTACTGGCAAGTAGCAATGGACTCAGAAAGAAAACTTAGGACTGCCTTCATAACACCTTTAGGTCTCTACCACTTCAATGTGATGCCATTTTGGCTTGAAAATGTTCCAGTCATATTTCAGAGGCTGATGGAGTCTTAGGAAGCCAACATGGTCAATGCTGCCTCATCTACTTGGATGATATTATAATTTATTCCTCTTCTGTGTCTCTGCATTTTTTTTTTTGGACCTCCAAAAGGTGTTTGACAAACTCTGCCAGGTAGAACTCACTATAAACTTGAAGAAGAGTAGATTCTGCTTGGAGGAAATCAAATTCCTGGGACACATAGTGAGCACCAAAGGTGTCACTGCTGTTTCAGGAAATGTGGAGTCTATTCAGTTGTATCTAGTCCCCAAAAACCTTAGAGGTTCAAGGGTTTCTAGGCTTGTCTGGATGGTACCACCACTTCGTCTCTGGATCCTCCAAGATCACAGAGCCATTGAATGACTTGAAGAAAAAAGGGCATTGTTTCAGTTGGTCTCCTGAGTGTCAACAGGCATTCAATCAGCTGAAGGCATATCTGACCGCTCCTCTGGTTTTAGGGTATCCTAAGCCAGATCTTCCATTCACTGTCTATACAGACGTGAGCGAGACCGGTCCTGAAGCTGTTCTTGCGCAAAATACAGGACCAGACTCTGAACAAGTCAGAGCGTATGCCAGTCGAAAACTGAACAAAGCTGAAGTGAATTATTCTGCAACCGATTATGAGTCCTCGCTGTAGTGTGGGCTTTGGAATAATGGCAACACTACTTGGAACAAAAACTATTCACTGTGGTCACCGATCACTCTGCCTTACAGTGGGTCCTGACTTCCATAAAAAACACAATTTGTCATCTGAGGTGGGCCCTAAAGTTGCAGAAGTTTGATTTTATAGTGGAGCACAGGCAAGGAAAGCTCAATGTTGTTCCAGATGCTCTTTCCCACATTCCTTCCTCTGCTGGGTGTAGTCTGTTCTTTTCACAAAAAGAAATGGATGATCTCCTTTTCACTGCTGATCTGATTTGGGAAGGACAACACAAGAACCCTGAGACTGAAAAAGTGTTCAAGGCTTTAGCAGAAAGTGACAAAGATGCTGAGGAGAAATACACTGTTCTAGAGGATAAATTGTTCAGAAAAACTGCTCATACAACCCACTATTGCATCTATATTCCTAATTTACCTTGAAAATGTTCCAGGCTTATCACAAGAGTCCTCTCAGTGGTCATTTGGGAATTTTCAAAACTTATAAAAAGCTTCACGATTTTGCGTTCTGGCCTGGGATGTCGTCTGACATAAAAAATCTCATCAAATGTTGTGAGAAGTGCCAAGTTCTGAAGGCAGACAACAAAAACCCTGCAGTTAAAATGCAGCAAAACATTGTAAACCATCCTAATGAGATGTTAGGAGTGGACATCATGGGCCCTTTTCCACACAGTTCTCAACAACATGAGTATGTGATGGTGGTTGTGGATAACTATACCCGATGGGTAGAGATCTTCCCCATGCAAACTGCAACTGCACCAACCATAGCACGTATCCTCAGAACTGAAGTCTTCACAAGATGGGGATTCCCAACCTACATCCTATCAGATCGTGCATCCCAGTTTATTTCTACTGTTTTTAAAGAATTGTGCAAGCAATGGACAGTGACTCCAAAGCTTACCACCACCTATCATTCTCAAACCAACATGACAGAATGTGTCAATAGTACCTTGAAATGTATGATTGCATCCTATGTTGAGGACAATCACATGAAGTGGGATGTTTACATTTCAGAATTCAGATTTGCTTTGAACACTGCGGTACAGGAAACAGCTGGGCAAACACCTGCAGAACTTCACATAGGCAGAAAACTCCAGAGTCCTATGGACAAAATTCTTCAGGCTTCTACTCCCGTTCCTCCGGGTGGAGCAGATCACTACAAAATGATGCTGATTCAAAGTTTTCCTTTCAATATCTCTTCATATAACTTATCAAGTTAAATAATATATTTTCTTTTTTGGGGGGTGGGTTCTCCTCCTCTTTTCTTCCCAAATTGGCATGCCCAATTCACAATGCGCTCTAGGTCCTCATGGTGACGTAGTGACTCGCTTAAATCCGGGTGGCGGAGGACAAATCTCAGTTGCCTCCAAGTCTGAGACAGTCAATCCGTGCATCTTATCATGTGGCTTGTTGATCACGTTACCGCGGAGACCTAGCACGTGTGGAAGGTCACACTATTCTCCGCAGCATCCACGCACAACTCACCACATGCCCCACTGAGAGCGTGAACCACATTATAGTGACCACGAGGAGGTTAACCCAACATGACTCTACCCACCCTAGCAACCGGGCCAATTGGTTGCTTAGGAAGCCTGACTAGAGTCACTAAATAATACATTTTCAAACCAATTCATTATCATAATTATCTTCATTATTTATTCAAATGAAAAACTGAAGATTGAGACAAATAGAGGAGGTGTGGTTTTTTAAGGATATAAAAAGATGAGCAAAGGTGAGAGAGTCAAGAGAACCAGGTGAGAGCACTGACTGTTTATACACAGACACTAATTGCAATTTAAAAAGCCACAGGTGTGGGGAAATTAACATTTAATTGCCATTTAAACCTGTGTGTGTCACCTTGTGTGTATGTAACAAGGCCAAACATTCAAGGGTATGTAAACTTTTGATCAGGGCCATTTGGGTGATTTCTGTTACCATTATGATTTAAAAAGGAGCCAAACAACTATGTTATAATAAATGGCTTCATATGATCACTATCCTTAAATAAAAGACAGTTTTTTTGCATGATCAGTCATATTTTCAAAATCAGTGCCAAAATTTCACAATTTCTGCCAGGGTATGCAAACTTTTGAGCACAACTGTATGTACCAGAATGATCTTGCTGTGGATTTACTGAATATTCTGTGCAAGGAGACGTTAGAGCATGAACGAGTGGACTCCAATGAACCAGTGACATGCCAAATGGGTTTGGGGAATCTTTTTACTCCCTTTTTAAACTCTTCTGCATGCATAATTCTCCCAACACACTCTCTCTTGAAACCTGAAAATTAAGAGTGAATTAATCGCCCCATTTCCCACACTTTTCAAGCTTCCTTTTCCATCGATCTCCCATCCATTAGTAAACAAGATATGTATCGCCTTTAAAAACAAACAAAAACTACACCACACCAAAACAATATCTACATACAAACATCGTCTATTTTTGTTCCAGAATTACTTACCCCTCTGAAGATTTCCTATTTTTGAGTTGCTTGATTACTTCCTTTATTTATTCTTTTTCTTAAGTTTATTGATCTGTTGCCGCAAGTGCGCAATCAATCGCTATTGTTTGGAATTTTGAGTGTTTCTTGTTATCTTTGAATGCAACGAATGTCCCAAAGGGTCTTTTTTGCTGTTGTTGTCATTTGTATGTTGAAAACTAACTGAATTATAATCCTTATTTTTGGTGTATCTTGGAGTGTGAATTATTTTGTTTATATGCTACACTTTCTGATTTCATTTGGCAGTTTATTTCCATCAGGATAAATGCACCTGACATATCATGTTCAACTAAAAAGAGAGAAGCCTAATTTTTTGGGCAACAGGTAGTGTAATTCCCGAACTAAATTAACCGGTTATTAACCGGTTACCAGAATAAAAAAAGAATCTTTTAATTCTGGAACAATTGAAGGGACTTTGTTCCCGCTTTCGGTTACGTTCTGCAAATGTTTTTTCTTAGTTTTAGTTTTTTAGTTTTTGTTCCTCTTACCATATCCTTAATTAAACAGTTTGAAGAATATACTATATTTATTGCAATATTATAGAAGTAACCGGAACTGTATGACTATGGTATCAACAGCATCAACAATGTGCTGGGAATGGTTACCATGGTAAATTTTTTGCAAGGGTATATTCCTGTGTGATCTTTGAATAAATAAAAGGTTTCCATATGTTTTCTTATGGATGGTTCATACAGTCAAACAACAATAATCTGATATCGATACAGTAATTTATTAAAAACAGTAGTACTATACAGCAATAATCTGATGTAGATACAGTATTATTACAGTAGTAGCCTACTACACACCAATAATAATCGGATATAGGTAAGCAACAATAAACCGACAGATAAAGCTGAGCAATATCTTATAGATACAGCTGAACAATTATAATTTGACAGCTGACGAACAAAAATCGTGTGGTGTGCACAGACTGCGCATGCGCGGAGAGGGGGGGGGAGGAGTCGCTTAAAAGGTGAATGGCTCTTATTGCTGTCTAGCTAATCAAATGGAGAAAATGCACATTAAACGTTTCTAAATGTGAATTTTACAACTGTACTTGTGCCTGAAAGCCTTTATGAGGATTTTATGATTAAAAGTACATGTCCTTCTCTATCCATTGCACTTTAAGCGGAGTGTGATAGAGTCGTTTCCTCTGCTCTCATGAGGCATTAGCATGCTAGCATGCCCTCTGATTTTATATCTCTCCTGAGCGCCGATATCGACCCTGGTTCACCCAAATCCCTCTATTCCAAAGGTAAGAACGTGTTTTTATAATGCTACACATTTCCCCTCCATTTAGGGCTGCATGCGTCTTTACAAAGACGTTTAGCTGTATATAAACATTAGGTGGTGCTAACGTCAGATAGCATGAGAGGAGAGCACGCGCTAGCTGTGTGTGTACTTTGTGTGTGTACTTTGTGTGTGTAAATATGTGTGTGTAAATATGTGTGTAATAAGAATATTTGTGTGCGTGTATGTGTTCATTGACACACATTCTGAGTGGCTCCGAGACAACCACGATATGCTGTCTGACATCAAAGCAGCATTTCGACATGCACAGCTGGTGAAATAATGTTAATTTTGTGCTCTAAATCAATGATTTGCAACCAGTGGGTTCTTGTGTATGTTCCAGGGGGTTGGCTACTTGGGAAGATGACGGTTTTTCTTTGTTAAACCTACAAAACAGACAAAATTATATATATATATATATATATATATATATATATATATATATTATTTTTTTTTTTTTTTTTTTTTTTTTTTCAGTTCCATTTAAGGAAAGAGAACTGATATGTGACATGATATTATAAAATTATATGTGTAATGTTTTATGCAAGTTTTATACATTTGAATTGATGACACGACATACACCACTGTTCAAAAGTTTGGAATCACCAAGACATATTTGTTTTTGAAAGATATTAATGCTTTTGTTCACCAAAGGTAACATTTAAACTGATGCAAAAATACTGTCAGAAACATTAGGAATGTTGCAGATTATTGTTACTCTTTAATATAACCGTTTTATGCTTTATTTTATAACTCCAGTCAACAAAGGGAACTCCTCATCCTTAAGAAATCCTTGCAATGTGCTCATTTGATACTGGAGAAACATTTCTGGTTGTTAGCACGGTTGAAAACGGCTTTGCTACTTAAAGGAATATTCCGGGTTCAATACAAGTTAAGCTAAACCAACAGCGTTTGTGGATTAATGTTGATTACTGCAAAAATTAATTTTGTCTCGTCCCTCCTTTTCTTTAAAAAAAAAAGTTCCAATCAAAGTTGCAGTGAGGCACTTAGAATGAAAGTGAATGAGGGCCAATATATAAACGTTAAAATGCTAATTTTTTCAAAAATATAGCCACTGGACGTAAACAATATCCGTGTTAAAAATGATTTGTGTAATAAAATTGCTTACTAACCTTATCTGTGTAAAGTTATATTTAATTTTACTACTTTGTTGCCATGACGACTTAACCATAAAGAGGATGATATAAACAACTGTACAGCTCATATATTGCACAATTTGTAACAGAAGAATTAAAGTTCTTTATAAAATTATATGCCACACATTTCTGCCTTTAACACATCCAAAAGTGGGCCCCTTTCACTTCCATTGTAAGTGCCTCACTGTAACTTCTTTAAGAAAAGGAGGAACTAGTTGAGACAATATGTTGGGGAAACACTGCTCTTAATGTTGCAATCTAGTGTTGTGATAGATGATGCTGTATGTTGAAACTGAGAAACAGGGAGAAAATTAATAGGCAGACAGTCAGATTCAGAAATTAAATATTTCATTTACTAGTTATGATGTTTAAGGTCTAAATCTAAAAGAATAATCAAACTTGAGGTGTTTATTTAGTAAAATTTGAAGCTTTTACATTTAAAAAAAAATGGTGGGCTTAAATGGTACACATCGGGGCTCCAGACTGTTTTTCCTAACAGTGCGATTAAACTTTACAAGAGGTCGCACTGGTGCGACTACAAAGTTGCCCAACTCTCTGATTGTGCGCTGTTGTTTTTTGTTGCGAATGAGAAATATCAAATATTAAAAACACGAAAAGAAACAGCTCTACCCGGATCAGTCAGCGCGGCAAAAGGCTCAATGGACAGATCAGTGCAGAGACGTGCATTTACTCATGGACCGGTCTCGAGCGCTCAGGCACACAGATACAGTACAGCGAGTGGGCTGGGTCGTGGATTTGGCATTGATTATGTTTAAAACCTCTATGAAAACCCATAATGTGTAGACGATTAAACTAGTTTAAAATCGTATTAAATGGCCCCAACAATCTAAACAGCAATGAAAAGGAAAAAAGGAGAAATCTGTACCATGAAGAGACCGAAATTGTAGCTAATGCTTTCAATCCACACATCACAGATCTAAAAAATATTTACCATGAACATATCAATAGATCGAGGTAGTGAGGGAATGCAATTTAATTTCGGGATGTGCTTTTCTGATGAAAAATGGCAGAATTTGTTTTATGGTTACTGTCCGTGTTATCATGGTTTTACTTTGACCTTTGGTTACTATAATCTTATTGCAAATACCACATCCTGATGAAAAGAAACCGTGAAAGAAAACGAATTCCCACTGTCTCACCGTGTCCTAACCAGACGCGACACTGCGACACACAAACCTTCTCATAACAGTATATTAAAGCTGGGGTGACACCTGCCGGTTCAAAACAACTTAATTTTCACAGAGGATGTCACAGACGTACGGAATGTTGTGTTTGAGGTCTCGTTCTCTTCAACCGGAGCTCTATAGACACGCACACACATTAGAGGTGTAATGTAATCATCGTGATACAATTCGATTCAGGGGCCTGCGATCGATATTCCGATATTATGTGCCTATTTTACATAATTAAAAAATATTTTTGGCCCTCAGATGTAACCAAAATATTATTTTATTATTTATCTCTCTGTATACACATTGGAACATCCGCAACAAAATAAGGTATTTCAGATGTTGAAAAAATTATACAGAAAAATAATATAAAAAATAAAGTCACACACAAGTGATGATCACTCGTTTGATGACAGCTACTTTTTCAGTTTAGTCCAATTCAAAATACTTACATACCCATGACTTGTTTCCAACTATCTGTGCTATCTGTGGTTTTCTTGGCTACAACTTCACATTTGTAATGAAAAATTCTGTTACAGTTAACTGGGATAAATTTTAGTAAGGGTGTTGATGTGTAAATATGTAAAGACTTACAACTGATGCTGGAGCAGAGCAGGTGTTTCTCTTTCCCTCGTTAGTGCTGTTCAGAATGTCTGCGTTGTCAAGATGTTTCACATAGTTGAATTTCTCCATGGTACTTTAAAATAGCAAATTCTCATGTAAAATTCAAATGGATCGTATGCACAAAGATATCGATGGAAGCCCAAATTAACTGTGCATGTGAGCCGCTCTGTGGTTGTCACGAGAGCTCACATTTTAAGGAGTGCCCGATTGATGTGCTCGCACGGAGCCTGGCAATGGAGCATGCATGTCGCAGGAAGCCCGGTTGACCTGTGCGCACGCCACACGGATAGCAGAGCAGAAGTTGGCTTCAAAAACCCCGCGCACATCCGTGCCCCACATGAAAAGCGTATTTAGCACTCATAAAGTCAAATTAATGTAATAAGCTTGCTTCATCACCTGACGTAAATGCGTACGGACGTGGCTGACACGAGAGTATTAAAATAAAGACATCTTAAAAAAATGTCTATCGATATTTACGCGCTGTATCGATAACATTGGATCGTTGGTCATTGGATCGATGAATCTTGAGATGTCTTGAGATGTTGCTTCAGTATATCCCAGGGTTTTTCCTGGCTCAACATGAGGCAGAGGTGGTACCATCCTGATCATGTGCACACATACACTTGTACCATGCCTTCCACTGGCTGAAGCAAACACTTAAGCAACATATTTTAGGTGTTCTATTAATTAGATGATTGAAGAAAATGACAATTATCAATTTATAGCATATTTAATTAAAAAAGCTAACTTGTTCAACATTTAATTAAATACAACATAACAGCTAATGTGTTCATTTATAGTTAACAAACAGCAAACTTGATTAACCTCTTAAACCGATAATAAGATCATCTCTGATCTCTGTAGAGACCAATCGGCCACTGTTTTACAGCTTGGATTGGACTGATCGCTTAGATTGACAGGTCTTGATTTACCATGCGCACAACTGAAACAGTGCTGGATCTTATTACTTGTTACTTATTCTGTGTAAGTATATTTCTGGTTTATTGTGGCATTTACAAATGTAAGTAGTTCTTAGGTTCAGTAAAACCCTCAGATCACTTGTTTGGAGAGTTTTTTGGACTTTTGATATAAAAGGCTACCTTGGTTCCAAATGCCATAACTTGCTTTGTGATAACAATACAAAATTTTGCCCAGATACAGTTGACATGATTGTAGTCATCATGTCAAGCATGAAAAATTAACAAAATGAATAAATAAACTGCATCACTTTCTCAGTAGTTCTAACATAAGAGCCTCCAAACATGAGATGTACATGTTTGCATTTTTGAGAAAATCAAGATTATGCATGGTTAGTAATTTTTAAGTCACTGAAATAAGGCCATGAAACACATAATAGGTTTTGTAGACTCCAGTTTTCGCTCACAAAATTAACTGTTGTGGGACACTTTTTGTGTTAGGCCATATCGGATCATGCTCTTCTTCTGAGGTAAATTCACTGCGTATCTTCTTCCAAAAACGATAATGAGCTCAAACAGGAAAGACTGTACCTCTCGTTGTTCCATATGGATTACACAATCAGAGAATATTTGTTTTCAATTTAAATTGATTCATTTAAAAGTAGGGCTGCCCCCTGATAGTCGATCAAACGTTAGTCGATGAGAAGAGTTTTGGTCGACCAAGTTTTGATTGGTCAGTTGGTCGCAGAAAAACTCCACACAAAAACGATGAACCGGTATTAGTGCTGGTTGGACACTAGGTGGTACTATGGGGTAATTTTCATTAAGCAGGGTTAGGGTTAAGCCTACACTATAAAGCAAGACACCTTGATTTCAAACTTAGAACTTAATTTTTTATTTATTTTAACAAAAAATTCAAATAACTGAAAAGAAATAAGTGCAATTAAAATGTGTTGTTCAACTTTTTGAAAGATGGTTTAACAACAGTTGTGAACATCTCTCTGGCAAAGAACCTACTTCATCTGTGCATTCTCTACCGGTCGGGTATTTCGTTGTCCAGGAAAATGCATTGTGTGTGAATAAATTTGTTTTGTTCCCTCCTTCACGGTATATATCGCAATATCCAATTACATCGGCAACCCCCGGGCTGAGGGATCGGTGAATATTCTTGCTTTAGTGATTTTGCATTGAAAATTAAATGAAAAACGAAAAACTTAAATCAAATACATTTCTAAATTCAAATTGCGCTCCAAATGAAATGAAAAAGCAATTAAAATAATGAATTGATAAAAGAATTATATACATACACCTTTCCATTTACCGTCAGGCAAGAATCCATCTTAACATCATGGCGGAAAATAACTTACACAAATGAAGACAAAAACAATTATAAATGTAAAAATAATAATTATAATGATGATAATCTCTGAAATATAAATCATAGTTTGAGGTGAACGTGGTTTTGTTTTGTTTTTGTTATTATTTTACAGATGTAAAGGCTGCAGAGTTGGTCACAATAAACTGCTCTGTGCAATAAAGCGAACTGAACTCAAAACACCTCCTGAGCTGAGATGTCTGAGGTCATTTGCAGCACTTATAGACGATACTGTTCTTGCAAAAAAATAAAAATAAATCGGAAGACAGAAACAAAGAGTTTCTTTTACATGCGCGTGTTCCACGAGACTGCACGCTTCCATATCAGCGCGTCATATATGCGCATAGATGGCTTTTCTGTCATCTGTTCTTAATAATATAATAAAGTGTTTCTTCAAGCGCGTGTCTGTGTGTCTTTGATAATAATAGCCTAATAATAATAATTTGATACATGGGAAAATTAGCCAAATATCATCTTGACATCGTCAAAGACATCAGCCATCGTCGATCCCCGAGATCATCGTCTGTCGGAACAACCCTAATGTGCGTTTCTCTCTATAAATTAACAAAATGTTCAGACAGTCTCCTTGCTGGTTTTTCCAACACATTCAGGATTATTACAGCTTTTGCCGGTGTTGCTGCGGCTCACTTCGTGCGTGCACTTGTAAAATGTATATTTTAAAGGCTCGTTATTACGGTTTAGTATTTCTCTGTAATGTAGCACAGTGTTAGCAATGTTACTTATAACATTCTTTCTCAGCCCTGGAACTCAAACCATTTTCTGATGCCCCCCCCCCCCCCCCCCCCCCCCCAAATATATTCAAGTAATTAAATTAATATCATAAACGTGCGACTAGACGACTAATGGCTTAAATTAACTCCTACTAGTCGACTAGGAAAATCTTTGGTCGGGG
Source organism: Myxocyprinus asiaticus (assembly GCF_019703515.2). NCBI lineage: Eukaryota > Metazoa > Chordata > Actinopteri > Cypriniformes > Catostomidae > Myxocyprinus > Myxocyprinus asiaticus. Next base: position 4,877,473 of record NC_059391.1, on the reverse strand, counting down.
GCAGCCCTATTTAAAAGTAGAATATTCAAGCTTTCTATAGACATATTTCTCATGTCTGCGAGGCAAGTATACGCTGAGTTTCGTTTCATTTTCATGGTGCGCTCCAGACAGTTGTTCATGGAGACCAAGACGGCAGAAAGCGCATCCTGTATGATTTCTTTATTTTACAAAACCACAAAGTTTTGCTGTTATTGTGAGTGTACACAAATAAAAGTAAACCCTTTATAGTTTCGAATGATGTCTTACTCTTTTCTGTATGACCAAAAATGACAGAGTATTTCTTTCTGCTGTTATCAGGAAAAAAGTCAGGTGATCGCGCCGGCACCTCCAGTGACCACAGAGGATTGACTATGTCATGTTATCAATATAAAAAAAAACAACTCATACAGGAGCAATTCAAATATTGAATTTTGGGGGCATTTCTGACCCTGCACGACGCTATTTTGAGCCAATGCCTGATTAGCTTGCTTGTTGTTAAGCTTAATGGATGGTCAGGTAGACGTCGATGTTGTGTGGAGGCTGTGACAAAGAATGTCAAAAAGGTGGAGGGGCAGGGGCTAGTGTGGTCTCGCAGAATTACAGCTTAAATGCAGATGTCGGGCACATGTTAAATTGAGAATTGATGCCAAGGGCCAAATTTAAATAATAACTAAAATATAAATTAAAAAAAGAAATTACTTGCAAAAAGGGCACTTATCTACAAGGCGGCTGCCTCGTAATTCTTTATGCAGGAAAAACCCTGTATCCACATAACTTTTGTACCTCATGATGCCATCTATTTTGTGAAGTGCACCAGTGCCTCCTGCAGCAAAGCACCCCCACAACATGATGCTGCCACACCCATGCTTCACGGTTGGGATGGTGTTCTTCAGCTTGCAAGCCTCATCCTTTTTCCTCCAAACATAACGATGGTCATTATGGCAAAACAATTCTTTTTTTTTTTTTTTCTTCAGACCAGAGGAAATTAAGTAATTAATTAACCAAAAAGTAAGATCTTTGTCCCCATGTGCACTTGCAAACTGTAGTCTGGCTTTTTTTATGGCGGTTTTGGAGCAGTGGCTTCTTCCTTGCTGAGCAGTCTTTCGAGTTACGTCAGTATAGGACTCGTTTTACTGTGGATATAGATACTTGTCTACCTGTTTCCTCCAGCATCTTCTCAAGGTCCTTTGCTGTTGTTCTGGGATTGATTTGCACTTTTCGCTCCAAACTACGTTCATCTATAGGAGACAGAATGCGTCTCCTTCCTGAGCAGTATGATGGCTGCGTGGTCCCATGGTGTTTATACTTGCGTACTATTGTTTGTATAGATAAACGTGATACTTTCAGGTGTTTTGAAATTGCTCCCAAGGATGAACCAGACTTGGGAACCAGACTTATGGAGGTCCACAATTTTTTTTTCTGAGGTCTTGGCTGATTTCTTTTGATTTTCTCATGATGTCAAGCAAAGAGGAACTGAGTTTGAAGGTAGGCTTTAAAATACATCCACAGGTACACCTCCAATTCAGTACAACTCCTATCAGAAGCTAATTGTCTAAAGGCTTGACATTATTGACATCAGAGACTTCTGACCCACTGGAATTGTGATATAGTCAATTAAAAGTGAAGCAATCTGTCTGTAAACATTTGTTGGAAAAATTACTTGTGTCATGCACAAAGTAAATATCCTAAATGACTTGCCAAAACTATAGTTTGCTAATAGTAAATCTGTGGAGTGGTTATAAAATAAGTTTTAATGACTTTAACCTAAGTGTATGTAAACTTGTGACTTCAACTGTAGACCATTTACAATTAGGGGCTTTGTAAAGAGAGCTAAACTAACTGTTTCTTGATTCATTTTTTATTTATACATTGTTCATACTTAGGGTTTGAGATTAAAAACAAACCCCAGAACCTTAACTAAGTGGCTTGATGAGCAGAGATATGATATATGTTTTCTAAGCAATCAGATTTTCACCTGGTGGATGATAAAACTGATGGGAATTGATGAACCTTTTGCAGAACACCTTGGGAACAGTATAGCCCTGGCATGTTGGCAGCAAGTTTTACACTGGCAAGAATCACTCACGTTTTCTTGTGAAAATGTTAAAATCTAGCTTGTTTATTCATAGCTCACTAGCTGTATGTCCTAGGTTACATGCTTGTCCTTTTGTGTCCAATTTACTTGACCCAAATTTTTAGTGATAAAGAGATATTTCATATTATTAATTAATATTAAAAATGTATTGTTTTTGGAATTACACTTAGTTTAAAAGTTACAGGTAGGCTAATTGTATTCATTATTTGGTTCCATCTGTGTTTAGTGGTGGTTTTATAAAGCCAGGGTCCACAAAGATAAAGTGTGTAATTGTTGTGACACTTTGGCCATTTTTTTCAGCTTCCAGAGCAGTTTTTCTGTCCTTTCTGTTAAACAAATTTAAACCCCAGAAAATAAAGGGTTGCTTGGGCCAAGGAGAATCGGACAGTTCCATTATCTCTCCGTAGTCCAGGGATGCATAGTGTTAAAATAGCAGGAATGCTGAACATGTGGTATGCAGACCTGCTGATCGTGGCTTCAGTTTCACTACAGGCATCAGGGCTTTTATTCACAAAGAATATCTGAAGGGGAGTGTTGATCCAAGTTCCAATTTCCACTTCTCTGTCCTCATCCAAGTTAGTTGGCCAAAATGCTACACAAGTCCTGCAACTGTGCTTGCATAGATGGCACTTTCCATGAACAGGATACAAAGTAGGGCATGACATTTGGAAAAAAAAAATTTTTTTTTAAACAAAGGGTTAGTGAAAGGAGGTGATTAATGTCAAAGTTTGTCGTTTTGAAATTGCAAAAATAACCACTGTTTACAAACAGATTCCAGAAAATGTAAAATAAAAATACCATAAACAGAATGATTTTCATGACGTTTTATTCCATTAATGGTTCTTGAACATGCATTCTTATGGTGATGCAGACAGATAATCTTATTAGTCTAATATACATACTATTTCCTGTAGAGGTGGACCGATATATCTGTTTTACCAGATATATTTATATATATATATATATATATATATATATATATATATACCCAAAAAAATATGTGCCTATAGTTTATGTTCTGTTTTTTGGTTCTGTTGTTGGTGAATTGTGGTCATTACTCAAATGACATAACTACTTGTATATGTTGCAATTAATACTTAGTTACTTATTTATGTTTGTTAAATCAGCAATGATTGATTTTGTTTATTTAAAAAAAATTAATTTCCAAAACAGCCTCATAAATTGTCACCTTTATCCCTCTCGGGCTTGATCAGCCTGATTAGGGGCCGGGTGTGCAGCATCACAGCCCGGCCCGGCACACCACCCTGCCACAGTTTTTATTTTGAATTATTTTGATTTTACTTTTATATAAAACATATCGAATCCTCAAAATAATAATGATAAATCAGTTAGTGCTGCAACAACTATTTGTTAAAATCGATAATGAAAATCGACAATGAATTTCATGATCGATTAGTTAGATATATGCGACGAGCACAGAGAATCTCTGTCAGTGACGTCACTTTACAGCCCAATGAAAAATGTGTTGTATGATAATTCATTTGAAAAGCGACAGCAACAAGTTGAAAGGGGAAAAACACGACCCAAGTTGTCCAGCGCACAAGAGCACTTTATAAACACTTAAAAAAAGGATCATAATAAGCATACAGTTTAATGTGGAACAGTTGCTGTGTTAGGTGCGTTTACAGAGTGATTGTGCTGTTTTGCTCTAGAGGCCCAGTCCAAATGGCACCCTATGCATTTGGAGTCCAGACTTTGGTGACGTAAGCGAGTGCAGACAGATGGGGCACTAGTTAGCAAGTCCATGAGGGTGCATGGCTTATAAAAGTGTGCATTTGGGACAGACTTCAAGACTTCGTTCAGATGATGCTGTTATATCTTCTTGTGTTTGGCTGACCAGATATCAGGCTAGCCAATGGATCAGAGTTCTTCTAATACATAAAGAAGAGTAAGCCAGACCAAGTGCTTATGGGGGAAATAATTTATTGATGTCGATCATGTAGCATAGCTCTTCTGAATTTTAACCCAAAACAGACCTTTATAGCTGATAGCAAATGTGCTAACTAAACACACAGGAGATCCTCTAGGGACAACACTGTAAGTGTGCACCACAGTAATCTTCTGGGAACATCTCAACAAATGTAGTATCACAGAAACCCCCCTCAGGATAACCCAACCATTGTAGGGTGCAAAGTCACATTGTAATTGCATCTGACTAAAGACAGTTAAAACACACAATCCTTCAGTCCTCCCTATGATCAAATCAATCCTCCCAAATCAACATTTCACTAATCATGTACACAGTATTCTGTATACAGGTGTCTTTACTTAAGATTTTAGATTAAAATTATTTCTGAATGGTTGCATTCCATTGGAAGAATGCTTGGGTCCTCTGGAAACATTTATTTTAAAGTTGTGATCATGTGGAATTGGCAAATGTAGGTGAGTTTTGTTAATTTTGCATTCTGCATCTTTCTTGGTGTTTGTCCTTAAACACTGTCTTTCCATAATCCCTTTTAATGTCAGGCAAGGCCCATAACCAACTCTCTGTTTGCATGATGCAGTATTTCTGGCAGATGTCATCATGGCACATCCTTATTCCCAGCCTTTTGTCCAAATATTCATTCAGATTCTCCATCTAATCAATGGTCACATGTGGAGGTTCTGTTCCATACCTTTCTGTTGTTGGCCTCAGTCCTGAACCGTAACCATTGTTTTGCCTAGAACTATGGCAATGCAGGAGATGTGCCCTCAAAGGTTTGTAAACAGAACATAAGGTGTTAGAGCTGTTCAAGGTGCTTATTCAGATGAACAGTTGAAGTCAGAAATTTACAAATGCCAAATATGTTTAAACTCAGTTTTTCACAATTCCTGACATTTAATCGTAGAAAACATTCCCTGTCATAGGTCAGTTAGGATCACTACTTTATTTTAAGAATGTGAAATGTCAGAATAATAGTAGAGAGAATGATTTATTTCAGCTTTTATTTCTTTCATCACATTCCCAATGGATCAGAAGTTTACATACACTTTGTTAGTATTTGGTAGCATTGCTTTTAAATTGTTTAACTTGGGTTAAACATTTTGGGTAGCCTTCCACAAGCTTCTCACAATAAGTTGCTGGAATTTTGGCCCATTCCTCCAGACAGAACTGGTGTAACTGAGTCAGGTTTGTAGGACTCCTTGCTCTCACACTTATTCAGTTCTGCCCACAAATTTGCTATCAGATTGAAGTCAGGGCTTTGTGATAGTCACTCCAATACCTTGACTTTGTTGTCCTTAAGCTATTTTGCCACAACTTTGGAGGTATGCTTGGGGTCATTGTCCATTTGGAAGTAGGGATGCACCGATCTGATACTGAAGCTTTTAGACAGATTGGGTATCAGTCTGACGAGCCTGATCCAAATCCGATACTGTGTGTTAGTCATGTTCGTTACTGTCAAGCTCCAAAAATGACATAAAAGAACCATAAAAGCACCATTAAAGCAGTTCATATGACTCATGCTTTTTATTCAAAGCCACTTGAAGACGTGCGATAGCTCTGTGAATCACAAAAGGCTGTGTTTAATAAGTTAATATATAGTATGCGCAGCGCCAGTGCATTAGTGAATGGTGTGCTGCTCACGCACAGGCTGGTGATGCACTCGCGGCTATTTTTAGCCTTCTCAGCGGTGTGCAATATTTGAACGGCATCTCGGATGTAGATGCTCAATAGTTCGGTTCACTTATAATATGCATTTAGAATGGCACCGGAGGTGCATTTTACCAGAATTTGAATAAGAAGCGAATTAAACTACTGTGAACTTGCCTACAAACAGACACATACAGGACTTCCTGAAGAGTTTAGAATGTCAAAATTAAAGCGCGAAGGTTTAAAAAGTGCACGATTTAAATATATTACTGTTGTATTTAAAATTAAGTCAATAATAATAATATGAATAACAATTTATTATTATTGTCATTAGTATTTGTTTACAATTTATAACAATATTTAAGTTGAATGGGTTTCAAAAAATAACTGTGTGACTGAAAAGTGGACTGATGTCTTACAACTAAATTGAAAACAAAGAGATCTGAATCACTTAAATTCCAGATGCAAGTTGAAACATTTTTGGAAAAAATGGCAAAAATAAAACACTGGTTTCTTTTCTACTGAAGACTTGAAGACTGGAATTACTGTTAATTTTTCTGCTACATTATCCAGTATACTAGTTAATAAAAAAGTGTTTCTTAATAAGCTATACATTTATATTGAAATAATGTGTAGTTAGAGGTTTGTGTTTCTTTACATATTAAAGAGTACTCCCAATTAGTTCCACACAATAATGGAAAGATATTCTATACTGATTATGCAAAAAAACAACACTGGTATCGGCTTGGGATCGGTATCGGCCGATACTGAGATTTCCGATATCGGAATCGGATCGTAAGAAAAAAGTGGTATCGGTGCATCCCTATTTGGAAGAGCTTTAACTTCCTGGCTAATGTCTTGATATTTTGCTTCAATATATCCACATAATTTTCCTTCCTCATGATGCCATCTATTTTGTGAAGTGCACCATTCCCTCCTGCAGCAAAGCACCCACACAACATGCTGCCATCCACATGCTTCACGGTTGGGATGGTGTTCTTCGGCTTGCAATCCTCACCCTTTTTCTCCAAACATAATGATGGTCATTATGCCCAAACAGTTAAATTTTTGTTTCATCAGACCATAGTGACCATTTATATGGTGGTCTTGTAGCAGTGGCTTCTTTCTTGCAGACCAGCCTTTCAGGTTATGTTGATATAGGACTCGTTTTACTGTGGATATAGATACTTGTCTACCTGTTTCCTCCAGTATCTTCAGAAGGTCCTTTGCTGTTGATCTGCGATTGATTTGCACAATCTCTAGGACAGTGTTTCCCAACTTTTTTTCTGCCATGGCACACTTTTTAAGACTAAAAAATTATACGGCACACCACTATCCCACATAGGCTAACCATCGTCAATATTTTTCCTTTTCAAGAACCTGTCCCTGTTTTCTGTCCATCTTAGTAGCGTGTTTACTTGTTTGAAATTCGGCTATGCAAAAAAAAAAAAAAAAAAAAAAAAATCACATAGGTAAGAGCGCTAAACGGGTAATGAAAAAAAAAACAAATTTGCTTCTTTTCTAATTTGTAGATTTGTTCTTGCAAAGCCACAACAAATTACAGGGATGCAAACTCATGAGGGGCGAAAAAGGTAAGACAATCACTGGTCCACGAAAATGTTTTCTGGGGATATTTTTTTTTTAAAGAATAAGCTAAAAGTAGGGATGTGCGCTTTGACTAATTTGACTGTCGTTTAAACGGAAGTTTTGTAACCGACTAGTCTAAAGAGAAACCAACCTTCAGAAAACAGTAAAAAAAAAAATAAAATAAAAAAATTATGCAACCCATTTAAAATACTTAATCTATTCCTTATCCGATGCTAAATTCCACTGAAAAGGAGCATTTATCTGCGACGTGCTCGCCTTGCATTATGATCATTGTACATTAAATATAGAACATGACACACATTCACTGAATCAACGTTAGCGAATATTTAACAGGCATATTTATTGAAAACAATTGAATGAATAGTGCAGGATCAATGGAGCAACCCTAAAAGCCTGTTCTAAATGGAAATGACCAAATAAAAGTTACTTAACATATTAAAACAGTCAGGACATTGTTGAAAATAATTAACAGGTAGACTAAGCCAAATCTAAGAGTGAAAAAAAATTGCTGAAAAGTTGTGCGCATTTCACGACTTGCAGTTATGCATTAGCCATTGATCTAATATGACAGCTGTTCGGTAAAGAACGTTAACAATAACAGTTACTATGTAAAAAGAAAAAAATAGGCCTGTGATGTAGCCTACAATAAATCTAATGTATTCTAAACATGACGTGCACACAGAATAAAAGATAGGTTAAACTGTTAAGTCATTGGCACCTCGTTGAAAATAGCCTTCTTTATCAGCAGATTAAAAAAAAAATGGCATACCTAGTCTAAAACAGTTATTTTCTAGGCTACTTACTCAAAAGAATACATTTTTGGATGAGCAAAATTAACACGTCGACATGGTCCGGTGAAAGTTGGGACTTGACACACCTGAGGCGTCTATCCTGCACTTGAAAAAGCCAGCTCAGTGGAAAAATAACATACAAGCATGCACAGATTTAAAGAAGACTCAAATTTGAAAACATCCATAGGGACTTTCAAACATTTGGAAATCCGGTTCCCGCACCACCGAAGTGATTTCATAACTACTTTGCTGAGTTTGCTTGGCTAGCGAGAGGACATTTTCCTGCGCGTGCCGCGAGTGAGAGGGGGAAGAAGCACGCGCAGCCTGAGGTGAAATTAAACTCTGTATCTGCTCCAGAAATCCTCTTTTTAAATAATATTTGTATAATGAATTCTATTTAAAATATGTAACATTAATATGACAGTAATTTAAGTGCAGCCTCTGTAAAAAAAAAAAAAAAAAAAAAAAAAAAAAATATATATATATATATATAAAGCCAAACGTAACTGTGTAAAAATTATGATCAGTTTAATGGGGGTAGTATTAACCGACTAGTAATTCCAGTGTCGACTAGCAGCATCGGAACCATTTAGTCAACTAGTGTCGCACATCCCTAGCTAAAAGCACCATTTCCAGCTATTTTAGTAATTAAAGTTTATTCAGGTTTACAATTATGCAGAATTAGCTGCAAAATAAAGAGTAATTTGGTGAGGCTTGCTTCTGTTTCACAAATTTGTTCAATTTTATTAACTGATTAGGTCAGTGACCCCTTCTGGAAATGTCACTAGGTGGTGACAAATGAGCCTCTTATGTGCTATGAGTGAGTCATTGAATCATTTTGAGTCATTCATGACTGAAATCTACCAAGAGACTTTATAGTATTTAAGCATTAAAAGAACAAAGCAGATCTATAGTCTTCCTTCAGTCTGAGCATTATTTTTCATCCAAAAAGACAACAATAATAGTCTAATAATAGTGAGTTTCAATAACATCCTTACCTTCTCCTTTATTAAAACTTGCATGGGTACAAATCTACTGACTTGATTATAAGAATTATAAACGCAAAGCAGATCTATGGTATCATTTTCCAACAGTAGCCTATTTAAACTGCTGAGCTTGGCTTTCATCAGAAAAGACCACAATAATAGACAAATAATAATCATTTTGAGTTTCAATAATGTTCTTTCGTCATTGTAAAGCGCATTTCACATGAGTTGAGTTGAGGCGTCAACGCTTCGTTCAACGACAGCGTCAAGCACCGCATTGCCCTCCACATGACAAGATTTGCAGAAAGTGATTTTACGAGTTTCCCACGTAAAAAAGTGGGAGGTGTGCACAATAAACATTGAAAATGTATTTGGAAGAGAGAAAAAAGCTTGCAGTTGATAGCAGAAAGTAATAAAAGGACTCTTATGTTTAGGTCTAAGCATTTTCTTGGTGAATTTAAATCAGTTAAATAACTGGGGTCTCTATTCGTAAACGATAAGGTAGTATTTAATTAAAAGAAATTATGAGACATTCAATGTCTCTTCACAAATTTGGACAGTTTTTAAATATTTCTTGTTGCTTAGTACTCTCAAAGACATTATTGGTGAAGCAAAAACGTGTGTGTGAAAAACACTTTGGTGTAAAGTGGCGTCACTTCATAGACTTCACTGTGACGCGAGTCATGTGAAAGACCCTTAACTTGTATAAATATCAGTCACTTTTGCACATTAATCATTGCTCTTCACAATCACAAAATTGACCGATTATGGTTTCAAAATGGCGAATTTCTTCGAAAGGTGAGTTTGGATCCCTGAAATTATTATAAATGTTTTTTTTTCATGCATTTATTTATTTTGTGGAATTTTATAATTTTCCACGGCACACCTGACAATCTTTCACGGCACACTAGTGTGCCACGGCACAGTGGTTGGGAAATACTGCTCTAGGAGACAGAATGCATCTTCTTCCTGAGCGGTATGATGGCTGAGTGGTCCCATGGTGTTTATACTTGCGTATTATTATTTGTACAGATGTACGTGGTACCTTCAGGCATTTGGAAATTGCTCCTAAGAATGATCCAGACTTCCAGAATTTGTTTTTCCAGGTCTTTGCTGATTTCTTTTAATTTTCCCATGACGCCAAGCAAAGAGGCACCAAATTTGAAGGTAAACCTTAAAGTACATCCACATGTACACCTCCAGTTGACTCCAATTAGCTAATTAGCCTATCTGAAGCTAATTGCTTAAAGGCTTGACATCATTTTCTGGAATTTTCCAAGCTGCTTAAAGACACAGTTAACTTAGTGTTTGTAAAGTTCTGACCCACTAGAATTGTGATATAGTCAATTAAAAGTTAAATAATCTGTCTGTAAACAATTGTTGGAAATACATCTCATGTCATGCACAAAGTAGATGTCCTAAACGACTTGCCAAAACCTTAATTTGCTAATATGAAATCTGTGGAGTGGTTCAGAAATGAGTTTTAATGACTTCAACCTAAGTTTATGTAAACTTTTGACTACTTCTGTATATACACAAGATGAGCAAGTGACCAGCCATTGACAATTATTAAAGTAGTGTCAGACAGAATTTGCAGAATGATTCCTGACAAATAAGGCGGTTTTACATGGGATGCAGTCACCATGCTTTCCCTATTAATTTTCAATAAGAGAGAGGCGGCAGGTGGCAGAAACCGAGGCGGTAGTCAAAGAAGCGCTGCTTTCCAAGCTCGTTTACGAGAATCCTGCAGCTTTGTTGTGCATGACTGCTTGTGGCCAACACCGGGCAAGATTAAAAAATATTTTATCTTTCTGCGGCTGCCGCTTGTCACTGACCAATCAGAGCTGAATTTATTCACAACCAGTCAAACGACATTTTGCTTTTATGTAGTCAAAAACAACGTGGAGACGAATATACTCGCTGTTGCTGAATTTCCTAAGCTATATAAAAATATTTTGAGTGTTTATAGAGACAAAAATAGGAAAACAGCCTCATGGAAAGCTGTGAGTGGTTGAGTCAGTGTACCAGGTGAAAATAGACTAGGAAAAATGTATAGCTTATGTTTGACTGTAGAGGTCACATGACACCATGTGAAGATCGGACGTGTGAACGGCAAGCTCTGCGCACTTTTCATATTTAATACCTTTCATGACATAAACAGGTGAGATTTGATATACTCTGTTTCATAACTGTTCTAGGAGGACAATATATCATCCTCGGGCTCTGGAGTCATTAAAAGACACTTACGTGCTCAAGCTGATGCTCCCGAGCAGGCCCCGAGCCAGGGAGTCGATTTGGTCGGGGAAATGCGGCGAGAGATGCTGAACATGTTAGCAATGCTGACTAAGGTCGTTGCTGACTTGGAGGATCTTGCTGTGATATGGCGCTCGATCACTGCCATGGAGACTAAATTCTCTGAGGTGGTTACAAGAGTGGGGGATGTCGAGAAACAGATCGATTATCTGGAGTCATCGGAGAGGGAATTATCTGCTAATCCGCTAGTGACCAAGGTGGATTTGGAGCGTGTCTGGGAGAAGTTGGAGGGCATGGAAAAGTGTAGCCAGTGGAATAACGTCCGTATCATGGGGGTCCCTGAGGTAGTGGAGGGATGGGATATGGTGGAATTCCTGGATGTCTGCTTGACATAGGCCATAAGCTGGAAATCGAGCAAGCTCACATGGTTCTGGCTCGGCGATCCGCTGAGGGAGACAGGCCCGATCAATTGTGGCCAAGTTTCTGAAATTGTCCGATAAAGATCTTGTGTTAAGTGAGGCGAGGAGTAAAGGAAGGCTTTCTTGGAAGAACTACAGCATTTTCTTGTTCCCAAACTTTGCGAACTCAACGAGAGAAACGTGATCGATTCAAGGAATGCAAGAAATCTTTACATCAATGGAAGATAGCTTTTGCACTGATATTCCCGGCTGAATTGAGAATAGATGCTAAGGATGGCCGTAAAACATTCACATGCCCACAACAAGTGATGTCCTTCATAAAGTCAATGAAGTAAGTCACTTTGTGGTACTTGCGTTGCAGCCGAATGGACCGGCTCACTGAACATTTGCTTGACTGTTTGAAGTTTCTGCACGCTCTCTTTGTGCTGGTTCCGCCTTGCGGCTGGAGTTTATTTTGTAGAGCAACACACCTTCGGGACGGTTTTGTGGATGAATCTACATGCTCTTTGTGCTTAGTCCGCCAGTCGGCTGGAGTTCAGTTTGTGGAGTATTTCTGGCTAAGTCATTGGAGTGAGTAAGTCATTTGCTTGCACTCATGTTGCAGTCGAATGGACCGGCTCACTGAACATTAGTTTGACTGTCTGAAGAATCTGCACGCTCTTTTTGTGCTGGTTCCGCCTAGCCGCTGGAGTTTATTTTGTAGAATAATACACCTTTAGGACAGTTTTATGGATGAAGCTACATACTCTTTGTGTTTATTCTGCCTATTGGCTGGAGTTTGTTTTATAGATTATCTTTTGCTGTGTAATTCTGTCTCACAAAATTTGTATAGAAACACCGGACTTGAGCAATCAGATGGCAAAGTTGCGGGGGCTCTCGTAGGCATACATGGACTGTTTGAGTTTGTAGGGATGGACGCCAGTTGGCGCTGTCGTGTACACGGTTAATGCACACTTATTTTTTCTGTTTGTTTGGTTCTGGGGAATGTTCGGGGTTTGACTGTTGCACTAAAGTTGGAATGTGGCCTTTATAATCCTATTTTGACACACAATCAATTTTTTCATACATGTCAAAATGTCAAATGTTAATATGAGTGGATTGTCTCTCTCCACATGGAATGTGAATGGGTTGGGGCACCCCATAAAATGAAGGAAGGTTATTTCTCTTAAGCTTAAGAAATATGATAGTGTTTCTTCAAGAAACGCATCTTTCCCCGCAGGAAGCTGAAAAATTTGGAAAGATATGGGGTGGGCATTTTTTTATAGTGGTGGCTCAAGTAAGAGCAGGGGAGTCATTACACTAAGTAAACATCTACAATTAAAATGTCTCAAACAGAGTAAAGACAAATTTATTATTATCATTATTGTTTTAGCTGAAATTCAGGGACAAAGGCTTATTTTGGCGAATATTTATGCACCTAACGTTGATGATCAGGGCTTTTTTATAAATCTTTTATTGGATGGATTGTTACTTTGTAGACACCTGGTAGCGGCGGTACAAACAAATGGATTAATTTCAGATTATTTTACTTTGGATGGGGGCACCCGGCAGGGTTGCACTCTTTCTTCATTATTGTTCTCAAATTAGGAACACCAGTAAGAAATCCTTACCTTGTCCACAGGTCAAGCAGACAGCTTCATTGAACAGCTTCATTGATTATAATAGAAGCGATCTAATATTCCCAAGCTCTCCACTGAGGAAATTATTGTGAGCATCTGAACTACAATACAGTGTCATTGCCTTTCTCACATAGATGCCCAAAATCAGCAACACGTCTGGATAAGTCATTTCAGGTAAACGTTTGATGTTATTCGAGGGAAATTTTAACTCGGAGCCTTATTTTTAAGGATCCTTTAATGATGGCAGAAGTCAGGGTTTTTCCTGGGTCAAAAATGGCCTTTGGTGGTGGCCAGTGTAAACGTTCATCATGTTGCATTTTTATTTGTTATTTTTTTTTTTACATAATTGCAATAACTATTTAAGATTTGTTGCATTTCATGTTTGTAATGAATATTTATTTTTGATCATCTGCGCATCTAGAAACTTATGAACTCAACTAAGTAGTTTTGTACTTCAAGGTGCTGTGGGAATCAAACTAAAGTAACACCTTATTTCTATAGGGCTTAGTTATAATATTCATGAGTAAACCACTTTACTGGGACTGTGCTTCTACAGTAAATGTTTGTTTCCTTCTTCATAACAGATATTGTTTTTCTTTTATCAGAATTTTTAGGAATCATTTAGTATATTAGGAATAATTTAGGAATCATGATTTCTAAGAATATTTGAAGCCAAACCAGGCCAGTTTGTTTCCTAATATCAAACATCACTAGAACAGGAAATATATTGCAATATTACACATGACATTCTCATAATTTATATTCTACATTGTAGCCTACTTCCCCTTGTGTTTACCATAGTTGGCTCCTCAGTAGTTAGTTAGGTTGTCTTTCTTAGACAAAGTGTTTATTTGTTTTGAAAAGATAGTAGCCTAAACACATTTAAAAACTTAACTTTAATACAACTGTCACAGTTGTAATGAAAAATCTGTTAAAGTTTACTGTGATAAATGTTAGTAAGTGTGTGTTGATGTGTAGATTAGGGCTGAAATGATTAGTCGACGATAGCGACAAAGTCGACAATAAAAAAAATTGTAAACAAAAATTTTCGTAACATGAGATCACATTGATTCTAATGGTGACGCGCGAGAGAAGCACTGCAGATCACGCCTGACTGAGGAGAGGAAGAAGACAGCTCACAGTCCAGATGCACTCTAAACTTTCCAAACTGCTTCATGTGATGTAGATCGCAAAGTATGAGGGAATTATAATGCAAAAATACAAAATAAGTAAATACAGAAGCACTCTCATTGTGGAATAAGTGGAGCTGAAGCAAAACTTGCGTGTCGAGCATCTTTAAAGGAAACACCCCGGCGTTACATCTTAAATGCAGTTATATTTAATGCGTTATAGCTTAAAGTTAAAATAATATGGAAGCAGATCATGTAAATAACTATAAAATAAGATTCTCGGTGCCAGACGGGCTGGTTAAAGTATTTCTGTATCTGCTGATCTCCTGGAACAGTCTCTAGAATTTTCTCAGAATGGTGCCAAAAATAAAGAAACATCCAGTGAGCGGTAGTTCTGTGGACAGAAACACCTTGTTGATGAGAGAGGTCAACAGAGAATTGCCAAACTGGTTTGAACTGACAAAGTCTACAGTAACCGCTCTGTACAATTGTGGGGAGAATAATATAATCTCAGAATGCTATTCTGAGATGCAGGTTGGCGCTGTTTTGGCAGCACGAGGGGGACCTACACAATATTAGGCAGGTGGTTTTAATGTTGGACTTACAACTCGTGCGGAAGACTTCAGCTCTGATTTCACTGAGATGCAGGTGAGTGACATCACGCAAACATGTCAGCACCGAGGGAGATTTACAGTCAATGATAAACCTTCACTTTTATTAAATAATATACATTGAGTCAAAGTTTCTACATTATATGACAATAAACTTTAGCATACATGTGCAAAGAAAAATGTTCAAAACACAGTGAATTAAACTTTCTTTTGATTATCGTAAACCTGTAGAACAAACGCTAGCATTGCAGCATTGTTTATCAGTTTGGCTGCTATGAGACATCTCTGTTTGCAATCAGGTTACCGCTTAAAATCACAATGTAATCAGTCCCAAAATTTAAAATAAGGCCCCTCTTTGACATGTTTGTGTATAGTTGTCAGGTAGTTGTCACTGAATTTCGAATTCATTGAAAAGTCACGCCATGCATTTTCATTATCAGTCATTGTTTTCATGATCAAACGTTGTCACTTCTGGGTGCTTGAATACTCGTGCCCATCCCTAATCAAAACCAGTTAATGAAATATATAATTTTTGAATCCTGCAAGCTTTAATCGCATTGGTCTCTGCTTATTCATTTTCTCCCTGCAATGAAAATAGATCTAGTATAAAGAGTTGACTGAATTCAGTTAACAATTTTGAATGTGAGGTTCAATGGGTTATTTGCTCAGTGAGCTTATTAGGAACAATTGACCTGTTTCATATGACATCACTGTATGACCTCGCCACCATGTTTGTGACCAATTTTCCATATACCTTCATTGTGCTGAGATGTGACATAAACCTTCATGAGGTAAAAGCAGCTCTTACATTCATAGAGACAGGATCATCACAGATGTTTTTTTAATAAAGTGACTAAATCAGACCAGAAAACAACACAAAAACATTTGTAACTTCTGAATGAGAGATGTTTACGGTGATGAACGGGTGGATGTGTGTACTCACCGGTCACACATCAGAATCGCCAATGTATGGAGATGAATCGCAGATAAAATAGCTGTAAATGTCCTCAGAATTTCAATTTGGCAATATTTGTGCTGTCTTCAGGCCTGAATGAACTTTTCCTGGGACTTGGCATGGATCAAAAGCAATTTTTGATGTTTTTCTTGATATCATTTCTTGGGTGTTTTTCCATTCACTGCCATTGTGTTCTCCCGCTGATGGTCACAAATATGGCGGCTGTGGAGAAAAGTGATGTCACTGAAATAGGTCAGTTGCGGTCTATGGAAAATAAACCATAATAGTTTACCCTTTTTTTTTTTTTTTTTTTTTTAATAAAGGTAACCATATTTTTTTTTTTCATGAATAAAAAACTATTTTACAGTGTAGAGCATGTTTGTTATTGGTGTTTAAACAAATAAAATAATAATTCTGCTTTTAAGCTGTAAGCAGACTTTTCAAAGGCACTGTTCCTTATAAGCCCACATGAAAGCAAAGTTATATTTCTGGATTATAATTGCAGACAGAGCACTTAATCTTTTTTGAGCTCAAGAAGCTTCTTAAATATTTTCATTTAATGTGGTTATTATCAGTTTTTATGTCTTGACATGTACACGTCTGTAAACAGATAGCATGCAATGGCAAAGTAGGCCTGTCTTAAAGCAAGTTGCTGAGAAGTGTATACATACAATAAAGTCACCAATATTCAAATAGTTTTCTGTGAATGGATTTGAAATAATTGTAAAATTAATCCATGTAATAAAAGCAGAAGAATAATCTCTGTGACAAAAATACCATAGGCTCACTCCGGCCCCCCTTGAAAACATAACAGAGTGGCCTGGCCCTGGCAACAAAACGTTTGGAGACCCCGGACTTTAGACAAACCCAGTGTTTACATTAATATCTCAGTGAGACAGGCATTTTGACCAACAAGTGCATTCGTCCATTCATGCACACAGCTGTATTAAGGCCGTACACATGGGGATGCAGAAAGCCACACAGCTACAGCTTTCTCTCGTAGTGGAAGCACTTTGTGCAGTCATGGCGGTGCTCATGTCATGGTTTCAGGGGTGGCCGTTGCCATAGTTACAATCAACAACAACTCCATTGAGCCAAGAATTGCAATGTCTGTGAGAGAAAAATTCTGCAATTATTTTACATCACCTCATTGAAAAGTGCCCTGGCAACACACTATTGTATAATTAAGATGCAGTTGGACCAAACAGATTTTAAACTGAGCTCTCTTTGTTTCTTTCTAAAATACTTTGTGTATGATTTATGACAAGCGTGACACCAGTTCAGTGAACTTATTTTTTTTTTTTTTACTTTTTTTTTTTTTTTTTTTATTTAATTTTGCAATTTATTTTTACCTGGCAAACCAACTTGTACACTCACAAGCTCCTGAGCCCCAAGTGTGTAATGGCCTTTAACGCGGCACGCAAGGCAAGCTTGCATATTTGCATGTGAACGTTCAAAAGTACCCACCTCTTAGTCAAACAGCTCTTGGTCAGCACTCTTTACTGTTGACACTGTAGAAAGACTAGGATTGTTAAACAAATATTTTTTGGATCGATTTTGTACTGAAGTGCCTTTTTTTTTTAAATTATTATTATTCCTAGTGTTTAGCACTGCTTGCTGCAAGATTTTCATTGTTCTTTGCCTTCACAAACAGCCCTTTAGCACATCCAACCTGTCTTTGACTGTGACTCCACACACACGCATACTCATCTTCTGAACTCTCTGTTTCAGAGTCAGTGTATGACCTGCTCCCTAAAGAGTTGCAGTTGCCCTCGGCCGTTCAGCAGGAGAACTCAACTATGAGCCAGAAGAGTGGTGGAGAGGCTGGACATCATCTTCCAGCTGCCCTAGTCTCAGGTACCACACATTTCACATCATTACCACACTCCTTGTTGTATTTTAGGCTGTTATTTTTATTTATCTATTTTTAAGCAAGAAAGTCTCTCCTAATCGATTTCACTGAGTATTTTCTCTTATGTGGTCTGTGTATGTGATGTTTGAGTGACTTCTTTTTGAGATAAATGTGCTTGTCCTTTTAATTGTTCTACAATGTTTGAGTCTCTACTGCACTTTTCTCTAACCAGCGGTATTTTTTATTTTATTTACTTAGTTTGGTTTATTTTGCACTAGGGTTGGTCATTATAGTTGAAAGCATTGTAGATATTTTTCAGTCTTTTTACAGTATTTGATATCTGTCTCAATATTTACGTATTTGGAAAATACAGTAAAAATCTAGTTAAAAATAATCAAGGCATGTTTTTCACAATGTTTTCATTAAATGAACACAAGAAAAGTTGTATCTCACCATTTGGAATTTACACTTACCGAGCACTTTATAAGGAACACTATGGTCCTAATAAAGTGCCCAACATGGTCTTCTGCTGTTGCAGCCCATCCGCCGTAAGGTTCAACGTGTTGTGCATTCAGATGCTTTTGGGCTTACAATTGTACTGAGTGGTTATCTGAGTTACCGTAGCCTTTCTGTCAGCTCGAACCAGTCAAGCCATTCTCGGTTGATCTCTCTCATCAACAAGGTGTTTCCATCCACAGAACTGCTGCTCACTGGATGTTTTTGTTTTTGGCACCATTCTCTATACACTCTAGAGACTGTTGTGCGTGAAAATCCCATTAGATCAGCAGTTACAGAAATACTCAAACTAGGGATGTGCGAGACTAGTCGACTAAACTGTTCTGATGCTGCTAGTCGACACTGGAATTACTAGTCGGTTAATATTTCCCCCATTAAACTGATGATAATTTTAACACATTTACGTTTGGCTTTATATTTTTTCAGAGGCTGCACTTAAATTACTGTCATACTAATGTTACGTATTTTAAATAGAATTAATAAAACGAGGATTTCTGGAGCAGATACTGAGTTTAATTTCACCTCAGGCTGCACGTTTCTTCCCTCTCTCACTCGTGTCACGCACAGGAAAATGTTTTCTCGCTAGACAAGAAAACTCAGCAAAGTAGTAATGAAATCACTTCGGTGGTGTGGGAATTGGCTTTCCAAATGTTTGAAAGTCCCTATGGATGTTTTCACATTTTGAGTCTTCTTTACATCTGTGCATCTGTGCATTTTCCGCTGAGCTGGCTTTTTCAAGCGCAAGATAGCCACCTCAGGTGAGTCAAGTCCCGTCTTTCACCGGACCATGTCGACGTGTTAATTTTACTCATCCAAAAATTTATGCTTTTGAGTTAGTAGCCTAGAAAATAACTGTTTTAGATTAGGTATGCCATTTTTTTAATCTGCTGATTAAGAAGGCTATTTTCAACGAGGTGCCGACTGCTTAACGTGTTAAACTATCTTTTATTCTGTGTGCACATCATGTTTAGAATACATTAGGTTTATTAGGCTACATCACAGGCCTATTTTTTTCTTTTTACATAGTAACTGTTATTGTTAACGTTCTTTACCGAACAGCTGTCATATTAGATCAATGGCTAATGCACGACTGCACGTCGTGAAATACGCAATTTTTCTTTCAACTTTTTTTTTTCTCTCTCATAAATTTGGCTTAGTCTACCTGTTAATTATTTTCAACAATGTCCTGACTGTTTTAATATGTTAAGTAACTTTTACTTGTTGATTTCCGTTTCAAGGCTCGAAATTGCGACCATTTTGGTCGCATATGCTCCCGAAATTTAATCTGTGCGACCTCAAAATATATTTGGGAGCATTTGTGCGAGTGCAAATAATTGTTGTGGTGCGACCTGTTTTCATTTCTCTACAGAACGTTCACTAATTACTGCACTATGTGCCTGCTGTGAGCTGATAGTGACCGGTCCACCGTTCTATTCAACATTACATAACCAATTGAACTTCATCTTTACATTCTTAACTTTAATGCAGATTTTAGATTGGTTAATATTAGCCATCAATCACTCCCTTTCACCACACTCCGTTGTCACGTGACAGGGAGCTAACTAGCATGCGAAATGTAAAGAGCTGAAGAGAGAAGATGAAAAGAACACTGAGCGATTTCTTTCGTAAGCCGCCTAAAGTTACAGATAATGTAACTCCTGGAGTTGGTGATGGCGATCATGTGCTGAATGTGGATCCACCAGTGGAAAAGAAGGCTTACAGTTTTCGGAGAGAGTGGCTGAAAGACTTCGAGTGGCTCCGCTAAGAAAATGGCTTAATGCACTGCGTTCACTGTAAAGCCTGTGGGACAGAGGTTGCAGGTAACACTGCGTTCACCACTGAATCCACACATTTTAAGCGTGAGAGCTTGATTAAACACGGGGAGAGTGCCAAGCACAAGAAATGCCGGGACAAGTGTGTGGCAAAGAATTCAGGATCAGGTTCGATTGTTGAAGCTTTTAATCATCAGGATGCTGCCAGATCAATTGGCAGAGCTGAACATGAAATTTAACACCACCTACACCATCGCCAAAGAAGAGCTCGCCTTCACTAAATTTAAACCCATGTTGCAGCTCATGAAAATTAACGGCGTTGAGATCATCATGACGTACGCAAATGACAAGTCATGTGCCAACATCATCGCCGTGATAGCAGACACCATCTGCGAGAACACCGCAGTTAAAGTATTGTCAGCTCAGTACATCTCATTCATCATTGATGGAGACACCGACCTGTCTGTCAAGGAGTGTGTGGTAGTGTATGTTCGAATCCTGCTGGATGGACAGCCCACAAACTAGTGATGGGAAGATCGGATAATTTTACAGACTTGAATCTTTGAGTCTCGTTCAGCAAAATGAACAAATCTTTTCAAGTCATTTAGTTCATGTCGTTCATTTGAGCAGAATTAAATGTTACATTTTCAATAGCCAAATCCCCCCAACACGTCTACTTATGCAAACTTTGATTATAGTCCCAATAAGGAAACATTTATAATGCAGCCAAGGCCAAATTATGAGAAACAAATTATTAGTTCACCTCTGGATTGAATCTTCTGTTCCGAGTCGTTCGTTCTTCTGTCACGTGACAAAAGAACGAACGACTCGGACCAGAAGACTCAAGAGGTGAACTAATAATTTCTGTTTCCTGTGTGAGCAATACATAGCGTATACGGCTGTCACATGACAAGAACAAACGACTCGGACCAAAAGAGTTGAAATGTGAACTAATAATTTCGTTTGCGGTTTTCACGTAACAAACGAACGAAGGTTGCGCAATGCACATGCGCGGTCAACACAAAATGAACAAATCACTCTCTGAGACTGCTCGTTCTTCTGAGTCACTGATGTTGGGAGCACCAGTGCTACCAAGTAAAGAAGTTAATTTCGAGCCCTGCATTTAGAACAGGCTTTTAGGGTTGTTCTATTGATCCTGCACTATTCATTCAGTTGTTTTCAATAAATATGTCTAAGTATTTGCTAACATTGATTCAGTGAATGCGTGTCATGTTCTATATTTAAAGTACAATGATCATAATTCAAGGGGAGCACGTCGCAGATAAAGGCCCCTTTTCAGTGGAATTTAGCATTGAATAGATTAAGTATTTTAAATGGGTCGCATAAACAATTTTTTATTTACTGTTTTCTGAAGGTTGGTTTCTCTTTAGATTAGTCGGTTACAAAACTTCCGTTTAAACGACAATCAAATTAGTCGTAGCGCACATCCCTAACTCAAACCAGCCCGTCTGGCACCAACAATCATGCCACGGACTAAATCACTGAGATCAGATTTTTTCCCCCATTTTGATGGTTGATGTGAACATTAACTGAAGTTCTTAACCCGTATCTGCATGATTTTATGCCTTGCACTGCTGCCACACATTTGGCTAATTAGGTAATCGCATGAATAAGTAGGTGTTCAGGTGTTCCTTATAAAGTGCTCGGTGAGTGTATATGCACCAGTGTACAATACATTGTACATATATTCATAGTTATAAACTTCTAGTTGTAAACAACTAGTCTGACATGCTCTTTAGGAAACTTAAAGGAATAGTTCACCCAAAAATTTAAATTCTCTCATTGTTTATTCACCCTCATGCCATCCCAGATGTGTATGACTTTCTTTCATCTGCTGAACACACATGAAGATTTTTAGAAGAATTTCTCAGCTCTTTTGGTCCATACAATTCAAGTGAATTGGTGCCAACATTTTGAAGCTCCAAAAATCACATACGTCAGCATAAAAGTAGTCCATAAGACTCCAGTGGTTAAATCAATGTCTTCAGAAGCGATATAGTAGGTGTGGGTGAGAAACAGATCACTTTCACATTCTTCTTGTGTTTTTGGTGATTCACATTCATCATGCATACCGCCCCCTTCTGGGCAGGGAGAAGAATTTCAAGCAAAAAAGGACTTAAATATTGATCTGTTTCTCACCCACACCTATCATATCACTTCTGAAAATATGGACTAAAACACTGGAATCATATGGATTACTTTTATGATGCTTTTATGTGCTTTTTGGAACCTTACATTTTTTGACACCCATTCACATGCATTGTATGGACCTACACAGCTGAAATATTCTTTTAAAAATCATAATTTGTGTTCTGCAGAAGAAAGCAAGCCATACACATCTGGGATGGCATGAGGGTGAGTAAATGATGAGAGAATTTTCATTTTTGCGTGATCTATCCATTTAAGTGACAAACAAAAAGTGCATTAAAATTATCGCGATATTCGCAAAATTGCTTCATTTTAAATTCCCTGCATAATCAAAGCTAATATATCGCATATATTTGATATACTGACCAACCCTAATTTGCACTCTTTCTTGTATGTTAGTGCTACTGACTTGTGCTTCCTGATTCACTTGATGCCACACTTCAATCACAATTTTTTAAAGCCATCTACACATCCTTTTTATTTCCTTTCGGTCACAGATTTTTTCTCTCTTTTTTGGCTGTTTACATACTTTGCAACTTTACAAACTAACACACTTCAAGTGTTTTGCTTGACCTGTCTTTAGGTAGACCAGTTAATAGTTTCCTGTAAGTGGGCTAGAGTGCTTTCCTGAATTTTCTCGGACCATGATCTTGTGTCTTCCCACTGATGGCATGTTGCAGTTGAAGCCAGTCGAGGGAATAAAACCAGCACTTACTGGCTAACAGTGTGGTGCTTATAGCACATAAGTTGAAATCTCAAATAATTTCAGCAGAATTCACTTTTCATCTTTGTCTACAAATATATTTTGAGTTAGGCTTAATTTGGTGCTTTTTGGAAGGCTGTTGCTTTCAACTAATGATTAAATTGATTGTAATCAAAGTAGGACTGGGTGATATATATATATATATATATATATAAGAAATCAATATTTTCTTTTAGACAACATTCAGTATATATCTCAATATTTATGTATTTTCTCTGAAATGGTTTAATGGATGATTTTTTTTATTTTTTATTTTTTTATTTTTTTATTCTAACCGTACAATAATTGTTGCAAAGTGATAAAAAATGTTAAATGCAAGAATTAAAATACAGTAAAATGTATCATAATAATAAAGGCATGTTAACACTGTCTTTTCAAAATTCTGAACAGAAGAATTTTATTTAATAATTTGTATTTAAATGCACCTATATAACAATGCATTAGGGTTGTCACGTGAATGAAATTCGGCTGAGAATTAATTGTCATACATGTGACCACGATTAACGTTTTAATTGTGTTGCAGGGCTTGTCACGATTATTAAATTTTGGCTGTCGATAAATTGTCATACTATTTGTCATACCAAAGCTGTATGTGTATTAAGTGATGTGAGACACATTTGTTGAACTGAAGTTAAACCAGTGAGCTTTGCATTCACTATTAAAATTCTTTTTTTAAGGCCTGTTCACACCAAGCACGTATTATCTGTGTGAATGTTAGTTCCAAATTAGCTTTTCAATAGGAACAATGGATTTCTATGCAGCTATTCACACCGAATCTGACAAATCATCTGCCGACAATCCAAAGGTTTTTTTTATTTTATTTTTTTAAGGAGAGCAGTCAGGTTTTTATTTTATTTCTTTGGACTGTGATTAAAAACTGACTAACCAATGATGAAGTAGCTTTTTGTCATTTTTCCAGAGTCGCTGCTGCAGCACAATCTGCGTTGGTGGTACTTATCAACCGTCAGCATTGGACGGGCAAATGCTGATCAGTTTACACACCCCCGAAAATAAAAACTACAGTAAATAGTTGCTGTTCATGAACCCTTTGTACTGCAAACATAAACCCAGTCTATTTCTGAAAGTTCACTTATAACACATCCATGTCTATGTAATGTATTATAAATGTGCATTAACATGAAGAAAACAGAGTGTGTTCCTGTGCTCTTTTACTCGCCTCACGAACAAAAACACTGAATTCAATGCAAATATGCAGTAAATAAATAATATAGAAGTTGTTAAAACATTCTTCATTTTTAGAATGTTTATGTACTGTGCTGATACCTTATATTTTATAATATACCAGGTGTTTTGTCTAATGTACATTATTTTATATGTATATCCCCGCACCTGTTATATTATACTGGGATTAAAAATAGCAGTGAGGTTTGGCAATTTGTTTGGACTAAACTCGTAGTAAAATATTGCATAAAAAGTTTATTGCATAAAACTCTTTATATGCAATATTTTACTACAAATGTAGACAAATGAATTGCAGAGCCTCACTGCTATTTTTATAGCAAGGATAATAAAACACAAAGTATTCCTGTATGAGCGTTCATTTTCTCACCACGCACAAGAAACCCTGAATTCAATAATGTCCAGTAATTAAAGAACTTGAGCCCATGTTTTATATTATTTATGTTATGCATACTATTTTATTCTATACCTGTTTTTGCTTAATGCACATTATTCCATGTGTATTTATGTCAATGTGCCTTGTGTTATATTATCCAGGCATTAAAAAGAGAAGCTGGGTTCGGGTGTCCATTTGCAATGTACCTTTAGTAAAATACGTGAATAAAATTAATTACACAGGACGTATGCAACAGTGCTCTTAACTCTTCTCACTTGTACAAAAAACGCATTCTATATTCCTCGATATGCATCAAAAACATGGAAAGAACATAATGAAACGGTTATGCCAAATCAGGTAAATAACTGCATTGAATGTATTAATTTCTCACATTGACAGCTGAATGCTTAAAGGTCTGTGCAGAAAAACAGAAAAAATATGTTTGTAAAACAGTGCTGCCTACTGCACAGGGGTGAAAGTTTTTTCATTTTATGCATTTCAGTCTAGGTGTGAATAGACTTTTTGTCATCATTTCATCTTGCAAATTCATTGTGGATTTAGTGTGAACAGGTGTTTATACTTTTGCTGGAGTTTGGTGTGAACCACTGCGGACAGAACGCACAAACCACAGCTAGCATTTAATCTCTATGCGATCTTCTAACGGAGGCTGTTCTGAGTTCGGTGCAGGTAGATGACATTTTCATTTGGAGTGCATGCTTAATGTGCGGTATAGTACCAGAAACACATACAAACATGGCATTTCTATAATTGCTAAAAATCCCTTAATTTAATAGTGCCTTAATTTAATAGTGCCTTAATTTAATTATGCCTACTATTAAATAATAGTAGGCATAATCGCGACAGGCCTACAATGCATGGCAATAAACAGCCATTTTACTTGCAAATATTTTTACTGAAGCATTTTAAAAAGCAAAATACAGCACTGGGACTTCCATGAACATTGTAGAGCTGTGATGTAATGATTGTTTAACCTGTTCATTGAAACAGCAGTGTAGCTAGACCCTGGCTATCTTTTGTTTTCTGGCTAATCTTTTGTTAATAGCCCTGAATGTTTTTTTGTGATGAAAAAAAAAAGTAAGGCTTAATGTTCATTACATCAGGGTTCAAAAGCAACAAGGCAGGCTGCAATTCTGGCTTCATATGTCAATTATTTCTGATCAGTGAGCCCAACTTGCATTAATTGACACTTTGCACTTTGACTTTTACCTGCTCAAGTGGGAGCTTTCTATTTTCTCTCACGGGGGTGCAGCTTTTCTGTATCAGAGGCACTGAGGTTTTATTATGCAAGCCTTATTTCTAAATATATAATCTATAAGCCTCATTTCTAATCTTTTTGTTTTTAACAATTCACACACCAAGTATATTTTAATGCATGCACCAGTCAACTCGTTCGGTTATTCGGGTTTAGTCAGGAGTCAGGACACGGGAATAAAGAATGTTTATTGCAATGGAATTGCCTCAAATGCAACTCAAAATAGCAGCACAGTGAGCTAAAAGCCTAAATAGCACAATACATAGGTCTTAAAATGATAAATCTCATAAAAGTCAAACAAAAATGATCAAACTGTCACTGCCTGTATATTCGCTCTGCTCGGGCTGGTTCACATTTCCATGTCATGTGCGTAGAGTTACACTGCTGCTTTTAAATAGCCTCTTTGGGGTGCCTTGATTGTTTTAAATGGTTTAAAATCAAATGACATTGAACGAATTATTGTACTTAAGTCTGCACACCAGAGCAAAAGGGGAAAAAACACTGTCTTACCGTTTATCAAGTGTTGAAACTTTACTTTTTAAAAATAAACTGTAATCATGTTTAAAGCCCACACAGATGTTTCGAGATGCTTTTATAAAATTAAAGTTATTTTTAACTTTAATCAGTGATCCCACGATGGCGTTTTATTGCCACGGTAAATAAAATGCAAAAAAACCCAAAAAAGACTATTTCAACAATAAAGTCGTAATATTTTGCAAATAAAGTAGAAATTAAGAGAATAAAGTTGTAGCATTAAGAGATTGTTTGAGAATAAAGATGTAGCATTATGATATTACATTTCGTATGAGAATAAAGTAAAAATTATTAGAATAAAGTCGTAGCATTGTGAGAATAAAGTAGTATATTGTGTGAATAAAGTAGAAATATTAGAGGAAAAAAAATCTCAATATTAGGCTAAACAGAGCATCATTACCACAACGATAGAAGAGACGCAGAGCCAGCAGCTTCATTGATGCAAGAGATGGATGTGGAGGATGTAGTTAAATCACAGGCCTACTTTAGTTTTGGATTTAGCAATAAAGAAATCCTTGGTCTTTTGGCTCATCAGCACAGAGTTATTCGTATCCAGACACTGCAGCGGTTATGTAGGAAATGTAATTTATTCAGGAGAAAGAACCAGACAGATTTGCGCAGTCCCGATCGGCGTTGGGTTTTCCTCTCTAAACAATACTATAGCTGAGGGGATGTTACCACATACAGTATCTTGATATGGACATAATTCACAGCAGTTCCAATTATTTTTCGCTTCACTTGAGTGTGAGCCTATATCTCGTGCCTCCCTTGACAGGCGCCCACATTATTGAAAACTCCTGTACTAATGCACACCTCATTCATGAGCAGAGAGCTCGCAAAACCTTTCCACAAATTCAGCTTGGTTGCATAGCCAAGGTATCTCCCTGGTTAGTGGTGTTGTATGTAAAGACCCAGATGCTCTACTTTGCTGTTGTCCAACACATCACTTTCCTTTAGATTTATTCTCAAAATTTTATGACTTTAATCTCATAATGCTTTGACTTCTCGTAATTTGTACTTTATTCTCAAAAAATTATGATAAATGAAAATTGCAAATTTAAATTGTTAAATGACTTTGTATTGTTAACGTTAGTTTCTGCACAAAGAACAGAGTCGACAAGTTGTAATTCTCGCTTTGATCCTCCGCAGTTTTAATTAAAAACGTGTTTGATCCATTTATTTTGTGCTTGACATTTGTTCATATAAAGTTTGAACCGGTGTCAGTGTTGCACTCAATATAAATATTATTTGACCGGTAGTGTAATTTTTTTTAAGTCATGGAAGGAAGGATTATTCTTATTTTTAAATTATAATATGGCCTGTGGGATCAGCACCAGATGACACTGAAGTCTAGCGATGCACCTGCATCGAAACAGAGTTGCAAGAGCTGATTTGCAGAAATTATTGGAACATCTCAAATGTATTAGCCTAGTTCCATCCACTTTTCGCGCTATTTTGTTATCGACAAAAAGTGTTTCCAAACCAGTTTTTCACAACATTTGATGTATCGACATAGAGTTTATGCGCTAGAGTTAAATGGAAAAATATTATGTCGACGCGATAATTTGCATTTCCATCAGCTTAGTTTTGATGCGCTAAAACTTTTTACGCAAAAATTCCTTGGATGGAAACGTAATGACATTTAAATCAGACGCTATTAATATGTCTTCACACTCTTATACCCTAAAGTTGTGAAACATGGAGTGGACATGAAAATGGCTTAACTTGTTCAGTATGTTTAAAATTGTATATTTTATTGAAATTTATATAGAAATTTTGTATCATCAACAAAATAATAATGAATATATCATAGTTATTTGATGTATATTGCCCAGTCCTAATTCAGAGGCTTTACTGTGATTGCAAAATTGCTTGCAAGTAGCCAGGTTGATATTGCACTACTTCCTGTTTTGACAGAAAGCTGAGGAATCTTTAAGCGAGGCTGCCCAGACTAATATCAGTGTTTTTGCAGCAATAAATTTGAGGTAAAAAAATCAACCAATTCCAAATCCAAGCTAAAACTAGGACAGTAAGAAAATTTATTTGATTGTATACAAAAACTGGCCCAATAAATTTGTAATGTCAAAAAAATACATGTTGTATTGCTACTTTTAAATGAAAATTATGATTTTTTGCTCAAATGATTCTGATCCAATTTGCTGATATCTTCATTGGATGACCAGCACTTATTGTTCATTCGATGTCATTTGTCGTTTTTATTCCAGGGAGTTCCCTCTGAATCAGGGAGAGTCTGCATATAAAATGGTCTGCAGTTCTCTGCTTCGTAGGTCAGAAGCTTGTTTATTCTGTCTCAATGGATACGTTCAGTCCCAACCAAATCGCCCATTTGGCATGCATTAATTGACACCTCAGAATTATTATTGGCCAATATTATTTGGCTAAGAGAGGATGTTTTAGATGAGCGCTGGGTTATACAGCACTGATTACAAATGGTCTGTATACCCCATGCATGTTATGTTCGCAATTTTATATGATAGGACTCAAAGTAATTGGACATTTGGGCCATTATTGTAGTTTTAAATAATTAATTGTAAAGATTTAAAGAAGTCCTTATATTTGAACATGTATCATACAAAATCAGGGATCAGATGAGTATGAGCTTGAATTACTTTAATTAGAGATTTCCCTGCTGAAAATAATTCGCTTTAACCAGCCTAAGCTGGTTTTCTGGTCTTAGCTGGTTAAAGCTGGTCTTCCAGCCGGGCCAAGCTGGTGCTCAGCTTGTTCAGGTGGGAGGTCAGCTGGTATCCCAGTCTGATCAGCTTGACAAGTGCACGAAACCCCCCTTAAACAAACCAACAGACCAGTCTATTCAGGCCGGGAGACCAGCTAAGAACAGCAAACCATCTCAAACTGGTTTAAGTTGTTTTTCATTAGGGTTAACATATCAACCAAAGGCAATCAAAACAGATTAAAGGCAATGACCAAATATTATGTCCAATTTCACTGCCTGATTTGGACTGCTTGCCAGGCTTGCATGGACCAGGTTTGTTTGACGTTCTGTATTGTGCACACTACAGATGCTGCCGCCACCTGCACCGTCGCCTCCCCTGGAGGCCTCAGCAGTATACATCCTTCCTGTCCCAGCATGCTCTCTGCTATCTCAATCCAAGAGCAGACCTCCAGGCTCCACAGTGGTCCCGCGGCAGAAGGGATGGGAGAGGAGCATGGACCAGTGGTGGCCATAACTGGGGTTGCTGTGAGTGATGCTGTCGGATCCACACAGAGCCAGGCGACCCCCTCGAAACGACGGACTGTCCTGAGCATCTCTCCACCTCCGGAAGATTTGTTGGATGACAGTCGCATGTCCTGCCAGGATGACCTGCTGCCCAACCCAGACTCGGAGCAGAGCGGTAGCATGTGGATGGACGAGTCTGTGTCCAACTTCAGTTTAGCCAGCAACAGTTCATACAACGACAATACTGAAGTGCCCCGAAAGTCTCGCAAGAGAACTCCTCGCCAGCGGCCAGGGCCAAAACCTGCAGCCCGGGAAGAAGATGGCATGGATGTGTTTGATGCAGACAGTGCCAAAGCACCACACTTTGTCCTTTCCCAACTGGGTTCAGACACCAAAGTCACACCCAAAGCAAGGTTGGTACTCTGGCATGTTTAGATTGCCCCCTTCACCCTTTGTTGTTTATAAGGGGTAGTGTGACAGTGGTTCAAACTTAGGGCTGCTATTTCAATCTATTTAGTAGTGTTTGCTAAGGCAAGCATTACTATTACTACCACTCATACTTCCAGATAGTGATATGTTCAAATATGTAAGCACAAGAATTAAACTTTGGCACTTGTCTCATCCTGCTTGTACTCCGGACATAAACGTTATATCAACATCTTGCAGCTTTTTGAGGAATGGTGTGCTGGTACATTTCTAAGTGATTGGACTTATGATTTCCACCTGGTGGAGATAAAAGGGGTTTACATTGAAGGAGGGATCCGAGCTATCTTGGGACCAGAATATTATAGACACTTGATTATGGTCTAGTAGGCTGATTGGGGTGTCACAGCTTAACCCAGTGTCCCTGTATACCACGCAGTTACGGCGGTTGGCTGGCTCGATATTAAATGATGACTCCCATCCCTTGCACAGTGAATTTCAGCTTCTTCCTTCTGGACGAAAGTTTATAGTTCCAAGGTGCAGTACAAAGGGGTATAAAAACAGCTTTGTTTCGGCAGCTATTACTCAGTTGAATAAGTCCTAGCAACATTGCTAATATGATGATATAGATGCAATGTCTATTTTATTTAACTATTTATATATTGTTTTTAAATGTTGATTGGAACGTGGAGCATGTCCTTTTTTTATTTTTTATGTCGTACACGTTTTTTTTCGTACACTGTTTGTGTTGTTTTGTAAAAAATGTGTAAAAATGTAAGAACTCACCCACTGCAAACCAAATCTACCTATGGGTATAAATAAAGTAACCTGACCTGATTTTTCCAGATGGACACAAAAAGGTGTCCTGTGGGGGGTCTGGGTAGCTCAGCAAGTAAAGACGCTGACTACCACACCTGGAGTCACAAGTTTTAATCCAGGGCGTGTTGAGTGACTCCAGTCAGGCTTCCTAAGCAACCAATTAGCCCAGTTGCTAAGGTGGGTAGAGTCACCTTGGGTTAACCTCCTCGTGGTCGCTATAATGTGGTTCTCGCTCTCAGTGGGGCACGTGGTGGGTTGTGCGTGGATGCCACGTAGAATAGCGTGAAGCCTCCACATGCACTAGGTCTCCGCGGTAACACGCTCAACAAGCCATGTGATAAGATGCATGGATTGACTTTCTCAGATGCGGAGGTTACTGAGATTCGTCCTCTGCCACCCGGATTGAGGCGAGTCATTACGCCACCAGAGTACCTAGAGCGCATTGGGAATTGGGCATGCCAAATTGAGGAGAAAAGGGGAGAAAATCCCCCCAAAAATATAAAAATAAAAGGTGTCCTGTGTAAGATCTTTTTGGTGTGCAGAAATAGTAGGCCTGTCTGTCCTATTCACTCCTCTTCAGCCAACTGAGCACCAGTGAGCGGGCCAAGGGTGAGATGATGAAAAAATAGATGTTGATGTCTTGCTGTAGAGGCAGACATGTTGTGATCTATTCATCTGTGTGACATCACAAGGTATGGAAAATCAAAGTGTTAGTGAGGCCACCAGGGGGGTACTCACCCTGCGGTCATTCATTCATTTTGAACTTATGAGGAAATTGAGTTCTGAAACTTACAGTATGTTTTTATAGTACAACAAACTCTGTCAAAAGATCAAGAAACATTCCTCATGTCATGACCCCCTTAATGCACAGCTGACAGAGGTGTTATATTATAGTTCTTGAGGTAATTGAGCTTGTTTAGATGGACACCAGAAAGCTGTTTACTGCAAGAAATATGCTTGAGGCTAAAAATCGGCTTATGCATTAAAATGACCTTTATTTGATTTCTCTTTACTCCTGTAAACATGCGGTTTAGTCAGTGAGCAGCTTTCTACATAGCAATGTAGTTTCCCCACAACGCTTGTGTAAATAACAAACATGGCATCCGAGGAAGACTTGCTAATTTATTCTCTGTTGCTTGACTTTATTTCAAGTTATTCCAGAGTTGTTGCTGTGTTTGTTTCCTTAACTTTCCATTGCGACCTGTAGCGGAATTGCACTGCAGTAGTGGGGTTTCCCTAAAGTCCCTTTCAAAGCAAGTCAGTCCACTCGGAGGCCATCTTTGGAACCTTTCTGGGCAGCTATTTCTATGGATACAAGCGGCATAAATGTACAGCTTCTATCTATTTGAATGGGGAAAGACCAAAATTTCCAAAACGGTTAGTCAAGTTTGCGATCAAAGAACATAATTAAAATCAGCAGGAAAATCTGACTACAATGGTATCATAAATTGAGCTGCTTTAGCTTCGATCATGCTAAAAAAAATGCTATTTTACAGGCTGGTTCAGCTAATGTGCGTGCACGTTCTCGAGTTGACTGACAAGCGATGTCTGTACCTAAAAGGTGATTGGCTCTTTTACCTGTAAGGCGGGACTTCCTTTTCTATATCCGTTGCCCATTCCAATTTCTCCCATTCATTTTAATACCAGTTGTCTGTCTCTGCTAAAATGGTCTCTGGGTTCCTTCTTACATAAAACTGTGATTCCCCCAGTGTACTTCGTACTTAGGGTGCTTTCACACTTTGCTCAATTGCTTGGACCAAACCCGAGTTCGTTTCCTTCCCCTAACCCTGCCCCCGCTTCTCTGTTCACATCACAAGTTTTTTTGTCCAAACAGCGGTCCAATTACATCATCAACGTCAGTACAAGTGTCAGCTGTTTACCACTGTCACTAGACAACAACTCAAGAAGACATCATTAAAGTATTCATCTCTTTGGATTTACCACCAAAACTTTACATGCACAAAACGGCAATTATGTTTGTCTGCCATGGATGCATTGAATGTGCAGTGATGTGAAGAATATAAGCATTTGTCTGCCACGAGCCCGCAGATGCGTTGCAAGAGATGTGAAGAACGTGAGCTGCTCTCTGAGGGGGATTTATTTGGACACAATCTGGTATGAGAAATTAATGAAACCATAATAATTGCGATCGGGAGCCTGCAAAGATGCAAATTATACATCATCAATAGCGGTTCACTTCTGCAATTTGGTAGAATTGTGTTCATATTAGCAGCGAACCGCACCAGAGTTCACATGAACCATACCCCAGACCACCTTTTCGGAAAACAGTGTTCACACAACCCAAATGAACTGAACTTTGATGTCATTCAAACTTGGGTGTGCACCAAAAGTGCTAGTGTAAAAGCAAATATATTAGTGTACATAAAGTGCATTCAAAGTATTCATACCCCTTCATTATTTTCACATTTTGTCATGTTTGAAGCCTTATGCTAATATGCTTCAAATTATAATTTTTTTCACATCAATCTACACTTCATACCCCATAATGACAAAACAAAAAACAGATTTTTCTTAACTTTACAAATGTATTAAAAAGAAAAAACTGAAGTATCACATTGACATAAGTATTCAGACCCTTTGCTACGACACTACGTCACATTTCTCTGGATCATGAGATGTTTCTACACTTAGATTGGAGTCCATCTGTGTCATATTCAATTGATTGGACATGATTAGGAAAGGCACACACCTGTCTATATAAGGTCTCACAGCTAAAAATGCATATCAGAGCAAAAACCAAGCCATGAGGTCAAAGGAACTGCCTGCAGAGCTCAGAGACAGGATTGTGTCGGCACAGATCTGGGGAAGGCTACAAAAAAATGTCTTCTGCATTGAAGGTTCCCAAGAGCACAGTTGCCTCCATAATTCTTAAATGGAAGAAGTTTGGAAAAAACAGAACTCTTCCTAGAGCTGGCCACCCGGCCAAACTGAGCAATCGGGGGGAAGGGCCTTGGTAAAAGAGGTGACCAAGAACCCAATGGTCACTCTGGTTGAGCTCCAGAGATCATGTGTGGAGAAAGACAACCATCACTGCAACACTCCACCGATCTGGGCTTTATGGCAGAGTGGCCAGACGGAAGACTCTCCTCAGTGCAAGATGCATTAAAGTCTGCTTGGAATTTGCAAAAAAGCACCTAATGAACTCTCAGACTGCGAGAAACAAGATTCTTTGTCTGATGAAATGAAGATTGAACTCTTTGGCCTCAATTCCAAGCATCATGTCTGGAGGAAACCAGACACCGCTCATCACCTGTGCAATACCATCACAACGTTGAAGCATGGTGGTGGCAGCATCATGCTGTGGTGGTGTTTTTCAGCGGCAGGGACTGGGGGACTGGTCAGGGTTGAAGGAAAGCTGAATGCAGCAAAATACAGAGATATCCTTACTAAAAACCTGGTCCATAGCGCTCAGGACCTCAAACTGGGCCGAAGGTTCACATTCCAACAGGACAGTAACCCGAAGCACAAAGCCAAGACAATGCAAGAGTGGCTTAGAGACAACTCTGTGAATGTCCTTGAGTGGCCCAGCCAGAGTCCGGACTTGAACCCAATCGAACATCTCTGAAGAGACCTTACAATGGCTGTCCACCGATGGTCTCCATCCAACCTGACAGAGCTTGAGATTATCTGCAGAGAAGAATGGCAGAAAATTCCCAAATCCAGGTGTGCAAAGCTTGTCGTATCATACCCCAAAAGACTTGGGGCTGTAATCGCTGCCAAAGGTGCATCAATTAAGTACTGAGTTAAGGGTCTGAATACTTATGTCAGTGTGATATTTCCATTTTTTCTTTTTAATAAATTTGCAAATATATCGAACTCTGCTTTTT
Organism: Myxocyprinus asiaticus; assembly: GCF_019703515.2. NCBI lineage: Eukaryota > Metazoa > Chordata > Actinopteri > Cypriniformes > Catostomidae > Myxocyprinus > Myxocyprinus asiaticus. Next base: position 4,842,691 of record NC_059391.1, on the reverse strand, counting down.
GCTTTGTCATTATGGTGTATGGAGTGTAGATTGATGTGAAAAAAATAAATAATATAAAGCATTTTAGCATAAGGCTGCAACATAAAGTGTGAAAAAAGTCTGAATACTTTATGAATGCACTGTAAATGGGTGTAGTTTATAGTGTATGTTGTAAACACTTGCTGTACTCCCAGAAATGTTGGATTTTTTCCCACTGTTGACTTGTTGATATGATGTAGGGCTCCATCCTATGATGTTAGATATCCGGTCTGTTCACGCACATGTGCACCCTACAAAAACCTGTAAGAATGCTGCTTATGCATTTACAAAGCCGCATAGGACTCGTTCTCCGGGAGAAACTCAGGTGTGTTAAACTGCTTTATCTTAATCCTTTAAACGGCGTAAGGAAAATGCCATTCTCGTTAACATGACGTTGAGAGGGAAAGAGGGAGTGTATGCTCATCTAAAAGGTACCTTTTAATGCAGATAATATGGCAAAAGTAATTGAGGGATACAAATAATATGATTATATACCATATTTTTCTGAATATCAAATTTTTTGTATTCCAAAAGTTTCTGAGATTTATAGTCCAACGCGGTTTATATAATTTATATGTAATAAATGTCGGTTGGTCGAACACACTGCACACCAAAACACATATGCTTGCACATAAACAGATGAAAACATCAGTCATAGAGAAAGTAGTAGTGTTTAAGTAGCCTAGCCAGATTGTTTTGCCAATACAAAGTATTTTATGCCACTGTGGAGGCGAGGGCATGGCTGAGCGCGTGTCAGGGGAGAGAGGAAGCAGTAAGGGTTTTCACCTGAGATGAATTGCTGCTAATTGGGATTTCTTTGTTCACAGTAAGAGGCGGGGAGAATAAAGGCTGCCCAAAACCCCAGAGAGAGAGAGAGAGAGAGAGAACTCAGCTGACAAGCTGTGTGTGTTGGCCGCTGTCGGCTGTTTTGAAAGCATTACCGTCACGCTTGAGGCAGATGTGTTAAATTTATAAAATAAAAGTGACATACCTGAGTTTGAATCGCCGTTTCCCACTTCCTCATTTCATTGAACCATTACACTGGTGCCAAAAGCCGGGAAAAAGAGGAAGGAGGATATGCTGCCTTGGTGTCATCGCCGCTGGAGGAAGTCTTCAGGTCCATTGCCAGCATCCACCAGCCCAACACCAGGCCATCGTGGACGTACGCGTGGAGCAGCAGCAGCGTTTTGAGGCGTTCCTTCGGGCCCAGGAAGAGGATCGGCGGGTGCTGCGGAGCTTAGTGACCCAGGAGCTGGTGGCCGCCGCCCGTTCCCCAGCAGCAGCAAACCCTCACATGCTGTTCACCAAGATGGGGCCTCAAGATGAACCGGAGGCCTACCTCAAGCTCTTTGAGCACACGGCCAAAGCCCTGAGATGGCCACAGGAACAATGGGGGTACATCTGCCGCTGCTGACCAGTGAAGCCCAGATCGCGGCGCAATAACTTCGGTCACCGACTTACTGGACTACGTGAGGTTGAAGAAGTCCATCCTGCAATGGGTCGGATGTAGCCCAGGAGAACACCGCCAGCATTTCCGCTCCTTGACGCTGAGCGAGGTCGGCCGCCCATTTACTTTTGCTCAGCAGCTCCATGATGCTTGCTGGTGGTGGGTGCTAGCCAAGGATGTCAGTGACGCTGATGATGTCATCAGCTTAGTGGTGCTGGAGCAGTTCATCTCCCAGATGCCGAAGGGGATGGCTGAGTGGGTCCAGTGCCACCAGCCGGCATCGCTGGACAAAGCGGTCCAGCTGGCGGAAGTCCATCTGATGTGTATCCGGGGGCCGGCGCACCCAATGCCCCTTCCCCGTTGTCGTCTTCCCTGTTCTCTCCTCCCTTCGAACAAGCGTGTACCATCCACAAATGGATGGCTTGGTCGAACGATTTAATAAGACCTTAAAAACATCATTCATAAGTTTGTGCACGAAGATGCACGGAATTGGGATAAGTGGCTCGAACCCTTGTTATTTGCAGTGTGAGAGGTCCCGCAAGCCTCCTCGGGGTTTTCCCCATTTAATTGTTATATGGGCGTAAGCCCCGTGGCGTGTTAGATGTCATGAAGGAAAATTGGGAGGAGGGATTTTCACACAGCAAAAATGAAATTCAATACGTTCTTGACCTGAGAGCAAAACTTTACCCACTGGGGTGACTATCACAGGAGAATTTGCTACAGGCGCAAGAACGTCAGTCCTGACTGTATCACTGGGGAGCTCGGCTACAGGAGTTTGCACAGGGAGATAAATTACTTGTATTGCTTCCCACATCGAGCTCAAAATTACTCGCGAAGTGAGGTCACGGTGAGTTGGGGAAGTCGATTATGAGGTAGTGTGTAGGGATAGGTGCAGGGCACGTCAGATTTACCCCCACAACCGATTAAACCCATGGAGAGAGGTGGTCCCCGTAAAAGCCAATCAGTTCACCCCGATCCCTTGTGGAGACCACCTCTCACCGTCACAACGTATGAAGTTTGCAAAAGAATTTCTCTGACATGTTCTCGCCTCTCCCCAGCCACACTAATCTTATAAAATACCAGATTGAGACAACCCCCGGGGTAGTGGTATGTAGTCAGCCCTACCACTTACCAAACACAAAAAACAGGTAGTACGGGAAGAATTAAAGGCCATGCTTGATATGGGGATAATAGAAGAATCCCATAGCAATTGGGCCAGCCCGGTAGTTCTGGTACGTAAGAGCGATGGCTTGGTCCAGTTCTCTGTGGATTATAAGAAAGTCAATGCGGTGTAGAAATTTGACACGTATCCAATGCCTCGTATTGATAAACTGCTTGATCAGTTGGGAATGGCTTGCTTTTATTCCACACTGGATTTAACAAAGGGATATTGGCAGATCTCCTTAATGCCGATGTCTCATGAGAAAATGGCCTTCTCTACACCGTTTGGGTTACACCAATTTGTGACCCTTTCGGTTTGTTTGGGGCACCAGTTACGTTTCAGCGTCTTTTGGACAGAGTCCTCAGACCGCACGCTGTGTATGCCACTGCTTATTTGGAGAATATCATTATTTACTGTAATGATTGGCAGTGGCACATGCAGCATCTGAGGGCAGTTCTGAGGTGTCTGCGGTGAGCTGGGCTCACAGCAAACCCGAAGAAGTGCGCAATTGGGTGGGTGGAGGTATGGTATCTGGGGTTCCACTTGGGTCATGGGCAAGTGCGACCCCAAATTGATAAAACCGCAGCAATTGCGACATGCCCAAGACCAAAAAGGAGGTGAGACAGTTCCTGGGGCTGGCTGGCTATTATCGAAGGTTTGTGCCTAATTATTCAGATGTCACCATCCCGCTGACTGATCTCACTAAAATGGGAGCTCCAGACCCGGCCCAGTGAATGGAGCTGTGCCAACAGGCTTTCACGCCAGTAAAAGCTTCACTTTGTGGCGGGCCACTTCTGCATTCCCCTAACTTCTCTCTCCCTTTTGTTTTGCAGACGGACGCATTGGACAGGGGGCTGGGTGCTGTACTGTCTCAGGTGGTGGAGGGGGAGGAGCGCCCGGTGCTGTACATTAGTCGTAAGCTGTCTATAAGAGAGACTAATTACAGCACCATAGAAGAGTGCTTGGCCATCAAGTGGGCTGTCCTCACTCTCCGCTACTATTTGCTGGGACGAGCATTCACCCTCTGTTTGGACCATGCCCCGCTCCAGTGGCTCCACCGCTTAAAAGATGCCAACACCCGGATCACTCGTTGGTATCTGGCATGCCAGCCGTTTAAGTTCGAGGTGGTCCACAGGCCGGGGCACAGATGGCTGTTGCGGACATCCTCTCTAGAAAGGGGGGGGCGGGGGCTGGTCGGACTGTTCCCCCGCCCCTAGTCGGGCGGTGGGGGTATGTGGAGGCAAGTGCATGGCCGAGCGTTCGTCTGGGGAGAGAGAGGAAGCGGTAAGGGTTTTCACCTGAGATGAATTGCTGCTAATTGGGATTTCTATGTTCACAGTGAGAGGCGGGGAGATAAAAGGCTGCCCAAAACCCCAGAGAGAAAGAGAAAACCCAGCTTGACAAGCTGTGTGTGTGTGTGTGTGTGTGTGTTGGCCACCATCACGCTTGAGGCGGACGTGTTTAATTTATAAAATAAAAGTGACATACCTGAGTTTGAATCGCCGTTTCCCACTTCCTCATTTCATTGAACCATTACAGCCACCAGTTTAAATATTCTGTCCACCATAACATTATTGTGCTAACAAACAGGATTACCTGTTCTCCCGGTGACTCACACAGCTCTTCACATGCCCACAAAATGACAGTTTAGTACACCTCTTGAGAGAAGATTCACCAGTATGTGCCTCATGCCAGAGTCCACTGTATTATGCTGCTTTTAATTCCTTGAGAAAATTTTTTATTCAGATGACACTTTTGAAAAGATTTTTAACAGTCAGGCCTGAATCAGTTAAAGAGTTTTAGCGAAGGTATATCTTAAAAACCATATATACAGTACTGTAGTTTAAGTATGGCGTTAAATCCCAAACAAACAACAACACACCCCAAATAAAAACATTTATTCAGTGAACAGGATAGTTGGTGCATAGCTAGTAGTTGGTTGCACCCATTTCAGAAATGTACTTGATATGAATAGAATACAAGCATATTGTTTCATTTACTGAATAAAGTATTTATTTGTATGTGCAAGCACACGGAGTTTCATATGTTATAGACAGATGTGGATTATTTGTCACATTTTTTTATGAATCAAAAACAAAATATGAAAAACTGTTACCTAATCTATTACTTAAAGCAGATGCTCCTGATTAAAACGAGCCCAAATGTAGTGTGATGTGATGCGTAGATCTTGAGGTAATCTTCACTCAGCGACTTGACAAGTCAACAATTCCTTGGTCCTAATGGCTTCTGCATGCAATCTCTTTCAGGCTATCGTTTCAACTTATAGTTTTTTCTCTCTCTCTCTCAACAATGCAGTTTTGACCAGGCACGTCTTATATTCAGGTTCAACCTTATTTATTTATTTTTTCAGAAAAACGGTAGTAATTATTTGTAGCACAACCTCTGATTGGAACGCACATTCACTACCATGCAGCAGTATGCCAGAATGATTATACTCAAAACATTTTATGAGAGACACATTTCTACAAGTATATCGCCCACCCCTTATCACTTACTGTATATTGTCTTCAGAATATTTGCGTTTCATTGGTGTTTGTGTAGGATAGTACTTAAATCCCAAGTCTTCCTTCTTTCATTTTCACTGTAGCTCCCTGGAAGTGTCGAACAATCTGAAAGGTGGTGTTCTTTCCATTCAGTACCCGCAGAAGAGTGAAGGAAAGGAGCTAAAGATTTTGATTCAGCCGGAGACTCAGCACAGAGCGCGATACCTCACAGAGGGCAGCAGAGGATCCGTCAAAGACCGTACACAGCAAGGATTCCCTAAGATCAAAGTAAGAATTAAATGCACATTATATTATCTAAAGAACAATGCATTAATGAAGGAAATACATTGAAGTGATAACGTTTGCAAATCTGATACTATCAGTTAGAGGGAGTCAATGAACCGGTGGTGCTCCAAGTTTTTGTGGCTAATGACGCTGGGCGTGTGAAGCCTCATGGGTTTTATCAAGCCTGCAGAGTGACTGGGCGCAACACGATGGCCTGTAAGGAGGTGGATATCGAGGGGACCACAGTAATTGAAGTAAACCTCGACCCAAGCAATGCTATGATGCTAGCGTAAGGATCAGTTGGTCTGTGTTTACTGATGGGAAGCCACTATAGTTAATTTGCTAGTTTAAAACACTGTTTATAATGTCTCTACAGAGTGGACTGTGTTGGAATCTTGAAGCTGAGGAATGCAGATGTTGAAGCTCGTATAGGGGTTGCCGGCTCCAAAAAGAAGAGCACTCGCGCTCGCTTGGCCTTCAGAGTCAACATCTCAAGACCAGATGGATCTGTCCTAACCCTCCAGACTCTCTCTTCTCCCATCCTATGTAGTAAGTGCAAATGGTTTCGAAGTATTTGACAAAGACATTCACATTTTCCAGGGTGTTCTCAAAATTCTACATTTTGATGTGTAATATTTTTTCTCACAGCTCAACCTGCTGGAGTGCCTGAAATCCTAAAGAAGAGTCTTCACAGTTGCTCTGTCGCAGGAGGAGAGGAGGTCTTTATTATCGGCAAGAACTTCCTCAAAGGAACAAAAGTTGTTTTTCAGGAAAATTCTTCAGGTATTAAAATTCTTTGGCTTGTACACTTGCCTAGCGGACTACAAGCGTGCAGTCCCGTTTACATGCTTAATGTCTTCTGTTACTGTAACTGTATATCTAATTTGCTCAGCTAGATACTGTTCAATCGGTAACACTTTACAATAAGGTTCCATTTGCTAACATTAGTTAATGCATTAGATATCATGAACAAACAATGAACATTTTTTACAGCATTTATTAATCTTTGTTAATGTTAGTTTTTAATACAATTGTTCATTGTTAGTTCTTGCTAGTTCATTGTGCATTAATTAATGTTAACTTATATAACTTTTGATTTAAAAAATGTATAAGTAAATGTAACATTAAGATGAATAAATAAAAGTATTTATTCATTTGTTAGTTCATGTTAACTAATGTTAACAAATGGAACCTTATTGTAAAGTGTTACCATTCAGTCTGTTGCTCTACCATGACAGTAGTTGACCTGAATGACAAAACAGACCATTTGTACTAAACGACTTTGAAACTGTAACTTCCTAAGCAACAAGCTACTCACAACATAAAGTATTGTAGTTAAACTACGGTCAAGCTGCTAAATTTTTTTAACTACATTGAAGCTGTTTAAAAAAAAAACATTAAACTGTTTTTAGTACTATTAGACAAAATATAAAAAGAAATCGTAAAAAAAAATGTTTGCATCATATTTGATACATTAGGCTTTAATGGTCACTATCCTCCTGAGGCTCAGCAATACATTTTTGTGTGGGACATTTGTTATTTAAGTTTTTCTTAGCCCATACATGCTACAGTGGTAAATCGTGAGGTATTATCAGAGGACTCCCTGGGCTTTTCAGAGAGACCAAATGTTTGAGAGTTTGGCCTTGACAACTTCCTCTCCTTAGTATATATAAATCTGGATTGAAATGTATCACAGTTCAATTCAGCACATCAAATACAATATAAATAAAATACGTTTTTTGTTTTTTTCAATAAACAGTTGTTTTCATATGTATTTTATGGACCAAACACTATATTGACATTTAAAAAAGGGAAATTGTAAAACTTTTTTTGCTGGGTCTCAGGAACTTATGGTAAGATGACATCATATTATCTTTTAATGTAAAATAATGAGATATTTATAATGACAAAGCAGGCTGCATATATGAAAATACTCAGAAATATCAGTTCACACCAGTGGCGTTGCTTCAGTGACATCCGGGTCTTAGCCCACAGGCCATATTATAATATAAAGAATCCTTCTTTCTATGACTTAAATTACCACCCTACCTGTCAAATAACAATTAGGGCCTATATTAAGCGCACAACACTGACACTGGTTCAGAACTTTATATGAGCAAACATCAGGCGCACAATAAATGGATCAAACTTTTTTAATTTAAATTGCGGATCAAAGCAAAAATTACAACTTGTCCGCTCATTTTTCATTATGCAGAAACTAATGCTAACAATCAAATCAAAGTCATTTAACAATTTAAATTTGCAATTGTCACATATAAAGAGAATAAAGTAAAAATTATATGTAGAAAATCGAAGCATTATGAGATTAAAGTCATAATATTTTGAGAATAAATCTAAAGGAAAGTGATGTGTTGGACAACAGCAAAGTGGAGCATCTGGGTCTTTACATACAACACCACTAACCAGGGAGATACCTTGGCTATGCAACCAAGCTGAATTTGTGGAAAGGATTTGCGAGCTCTCTGCTCATGAATGAGGTGTGCATTAGTACAGGAGTTTTCAATAATGTGGGCGCCTGTCAAGGGAGGCACGAGATATAGGCTCACACTCAAGTGAAGCGAAAAATAATTGGAACTGCTGTGAATTATGTCCATATCAAGATACTGTATGTGGTAACATCCCCTCAGCTATAGTATTGTTTAGAGAGGAAAACCCAACGCCGATCGGGACTGCGCAAATCTGTCTGGTTCTTTCTCCTGAATAAATTACATTTCCTACATAACCGCTGCAGTGTCTGGATACGAATAACTCTGTGCTGATGAGCCAAAAGACCAAGGATTTCTTTATTGCTAAATCCAAAACTAAAGTAGGCCTGTGATTTAACTACATCCTCCACATCCATCTCTTGCATCAATGAAGCTGCTGGCTCTGCGTCCATTCTATCGTTATGGTAATGATGCTCTGTTTAGCGTAATATTGAGATTTTTTCCCCCCTCTAATATACTACTGTATTCTAATAATTTTGACATTAATCTCAAAATATTATGACTATAAAATCAAAATGCTATGACTTTATTCTAATAATTTTGACTTTATTCTTATATGAAATGTTATATCATAATGCAACGATTTTATTCTCAGACTATTACGACTTTATTATCAATCGTATTTTTTTATAAAAATTGTTTAAAGTGGCAATAAAACGCCATCGTGGGAGTAAAGTTAAAAATAACTATTTTTTATAAACGCATCTTGAAACACCTGCGTTTCATGATTCCAGGTTGTTATTAACAAAGCAAAGTTTCAGCACTTGATGAACGGTAAGACCGTGTTTTTTTCCCCATTTGATCTGCGGTGCAGACTTAAGTACAATAATTAGTTCAATGTCATTTGATTTTAAACCATTTAAAAATCAAAGCACCCTAAAGAGGCTATTTAAACACAGCAGTGTAACTCTACGCACATGACATGGAAATGTGAGCCAGCACGGGCTGAGAGTATATATACAGGTAGTGACAGTTTGATCATTTTTGTTTGACTTTAATGTGAGATTTTATCATTGTAAGACCTATGTATTGTGCTATTTAGGCTTTTAGCTCACTATGCTGCTATTTTGAGTTGCGTTTGAGGAAATTCCATTGCAATAAAAATTATTTATTCCCGCGTCCTGACTCCTGACTAAACCCGAATAACCGAACGAGTTGATTGGTGCATGCATTAAAATATACTTGGTGTGTGAATTGTTAAAAACAAAGATTGGAAATGAGGCTTATAGATTATATATTAGAAATAAGGCGTATAGATTATATATTAGAAATGAGGTTTATAGATTATATATTTAGAAAAAAGGCTTGCATAATAAAACCTCAGTGCCTCTGATACAGAAAAGCTGCACCCCCGTGATAGAAAATAGAAAGCTCCCACTCGAGGCATTCATAACGTGGCTGATGAACTTGAGCACGAACAGCAGGTAAAAGTCAAAGTGCGAACTGTCAGTTAATGCAAGTAAGGCTCACTGATCGGAATTCATTTATATTTGAAGCCAGAATTGCAGCCTGTCTTGTTGCTTTTGCACCCTGATGTAATGAACATTAAACCTAAAAACATTTGGGGCTATTAACAAAAGATCAGGGGCTTTAGCCCTATCAGCCTAGGTCTAGCTACGCCGCTGGTTCACACTTTAAATATTTCTTATAAAAAGTATATGTCAGAATTTTCAAAGCTCTGTGATTTTTATTTTGTATTTTTTTTTTTTTTTTTTTTTTTTTTTATAGCGAGCATGAATGGAATGGAATAGTGATTAACTGATACCTCAAAAGCCTATTTTCTCATATTTGATACATGTAATTTCAACATGCTTTTTCAACAAAATAATATAAAAAATTTTAACCAAGCATAATTTGCTTATATTCAGCAAATACTCATTTTAAAATATCAGTAACAATATAATCATTACTGTCACTTTTACTTCATTAAAATAAGCTGTAATTTATCACAACATAAATAGATAGATATAAACATTGAAACCACTTTTTTCACAAATAACCACTAGATGGTGCCATAAACATGTGAAACATATAATATGTTTTTCATAACTTTTCAGCTTAAACAGAGAGTGAGACAGGAGCCGTCAAATGTTGTGTATCATATTTGATACATACGGCGTTATAGGGTTAATATTTAACAATCAGATGATATCACTTATAATTAAATAATATCTCTTAATAAATATATTTAATTAGGGTGACAATTTAATTGAATATATAAATTTATACTAAATATAAACTAATAAAACTATGAAACACCAAATATAGTAATTACTCATCACTACGACAATTTTTGCATGTGCTTGTTGCATCATGAATTGAGAACACACATTTCAAAACAACTCGTGAAACAGAGCTAAGTGTATCTATGTACTGTACTTGATTAGAATAGTTTCGGGGCTTAGATGCATTTCTTTTTTTTTTTTTCAGATGAGAGTGGCTGGCAAGCTGAAGCAGAAATTGATATGGAACTTTTCCATCAGGTAAGTGCTCCTGGGCAGGAGGATATCACTTGTCACAGCTTTTATTTCTTTTAATAATGTTTAGTGTTCACAAATGTCTTGGTCTCAAACATCTTTTAAACATATTCTTCAATTCAGAATCATCTAGTGGTGAAGGTTCCTCCATATCGTGACCAGACAGTGACCTCCCCAGTGTCTGTAGGGATTGCCGTGGTGACAGACGCAGGGAGAACGCATGATTTACAGCCTTTTACCTACAATCCTCTAACAGGTTGGTGAAGAGAGCATAAATGTATTATATCAGCAGATAAGCAGCTCTATAATTCATAAAAAATGTTTTGAAGTGGTGCTTGCTGTGTGTTGTGACGATGTCATCATTAAATTAATTGCAATTAATTGTTCATCTGTTTTGCATTTATCAGTCATCATTCATCTGTAAAATTAATCTGTGATCATTATCCACAAATATCACAGATATGAAAATATTCTATGGATCTACAGTCATCGTTCTATATGGCCTGAATCAAGATGGTGACGTTTTTAGTTCAGCCCCTAGTTACCTTTATTTGGCTGACGTGCGTCACTCACGGCAAGATGGCGGTGGCTGTCGGGTGGCGTTGAGTGTACTTCGCGGAGCTCCTGGTGAAGTCTCCCGTAGCGATTTATTGTTTTATCCACGGCAAGAGTGCTTACCGTCGGCATTATACTGCGATCGCGCACTCTGGATTTCGCAAAGGAAAGTATCCTCGTCATTATGTGACTAGCTGACAGTTGTTGAGATGCTGCTGGGAAAACTGTAAGACGAGTGTAAACTTCCAAAACCTGAACTGGATTGACAGAGTGGGAGCCTCCAGCCCTGTACAATGCCTAAGAAGTCCCGGATAATATGGACCAGACTACTAAACAAGGAGTCGTGAGTACAATTGTGGATTACTGTTTGACTTGACTGTTGACTGATATTGTTCTTTCTTTCTTTCCTTGCTAAATAAAAAGGCAATTTTGAGACACTTGAATTTGCTAAATTTTGAATATACAAATTGGAATGCAAATCCTTATCTGAGTCCTGTTGCGTTTAATGTTCTCTCTTTTTTTTTTTTTTTTTTTCTATTTAAGAGCAAGAGTGGTTATTATTGCATTGATTACCGGTGTATGAACCTTCATCTCATTAAGTTATGGGTTTTGTGTAAGACACAAGATCTTTGTACGTTTTTTTTACTTTGAGCTAATGACAGAAATCCTGTCTGGCACCCAGCATACAAAACAACCCAAACTAAGAGTTGGAAAACGTTACATAAAAGTGGCACCCGAACAGGGACTTGAATATTAAAAACTTGTGAGGAGGATAATACACTTAATAAAATAATACCACACTGCATCATTCAAAACGGCTAAAACACAACAACCAATTCTACAAATAAAATGGCTGCATCTCCAAGCAAGTCTTGCCATGAAATGGAGGGAGATCAAAACCAAACCCCAACCAAGGCCTTTAAAGAGGATCTTATGGACATAATGGCTTCGGACCAGGATGGAACTCAATCCCTTCTTCCTAGTACATTGGAAGGATTTCAGGCTCTTTCATCCCAACATACTTTGCTGGATATGGACTTAACAGGAAGTTTTGATCTCAGACCCCCAATATCACCTTCAATTCAGCCCTCATTAGGAGTAACTGGATTCATGGACACTCTGACACTTCAGCAATTGAATGAAATGACCAGAACACAATACCAGAGTCTGAAAGACACCTTTTTTACTGAAATTGGAGAGTTGAAACATGTCATAGATACTTTCCCTTTGAATGTGGATACTGCATCTGCGAAACAAACAACAGAAATAAAACAGCTTATGAGTAATCAGTTTGAGCATTTCAGGAAGGAGTTTAATAACATGTTGCATTGGTGACTAAAGAATCATCATGCGGAGGTACTGAAGGATTTCAATACTGTCTTGGATCCCATGGCTAATTCTCTGGAGCTCATTCAAAAGGCCACTGATAAATGTACTCAACAAATAAACACCTTTGTTGCTCAGACAAGTTCAAATAGTAGTTTACAGGATGAATTCCACCAGTGCACGCAACATTTTCATCAATTAGCTCTGGACATTGAAGCTCTCAAGTCATCACAGCAGAGTTCAGTAAAAGCAAATGCTTCTGTGCAAACAATTACATCCCCATTCCCTTCTACTGTGGTGGAAACTCCGGTAGTGAATACCAGATTACAGCAACTCCATTCAACATTTCAATATGGACTGGGAGATTCTGAGCTTAATCCCACAAATGAATCAGTTACCACCACTGAGGGTAGAGGATGTTTTTTGGGGAAAAAGCCCATTAAAATCCAGTTCCCTTGCTTTGGTCGACTAGATGACTGTGATGATCCTTTGATCTTCCTGGAGAAATTTTATGATTTCATGGCTCTCCACCCCCTTTCAGATGAAGAATTAATAGCAACACTCAGGAATGTGCTCCATGGAACCGCTAGAGACTGGTGGGATGTTGCACGACTTGAAACAACCACTTGGCAAGAGTTTGAATAAGTTTCTTGCTGCTTTCTTGTCAGAAGACTATGAGGATGAGTTAGCGGAGAGAGTAAGAACACGTGTACAGCAGGAAGGTGAGGGCATAAGAGATTTTGCTTACATGTACAGAGCTCTGTGCAAACGCTGGAAGCCACAAATTGAAGAGGATGAAGTCATTAAGCTGATCTTGAAGAACATCAATCCTCAGATGGCAAGTCAACTTCGAAGTAATGGAGTTACTTCTGTTGACGGTTTAGTCCGTCTTGGGCAACAGCTGGAAAAGGACAAGGAAAACCAGCTACAATATGAACAACGAAAAAAACCTTGGAAACTCAGAGTAACTGGTCCTGCTTCGGTTCAGTTTAATAACCCAGTAACAGCTCCAGTACCACAGGACTCCTCTAAAACTCCCTTCTGTTGGAGGTGTAAGGGCCCTCACTCTCCGAATTCTTGCCCTCAGGGTGGTTCTGGTAAGAACAAAAACTATAAAGGTCAGCAAAGTTCACATCCTGTTAAAGATAACCATGGTAATCATCCTACTGTTAGCATTGTCACTCATATGGAGTCTGTATACCCACCTACTCATTCTGTCTCCTCATCTCTACCACAGCAGTTGATTGTTCCTGTAAACATTGACTCTTGGCAAGGCCAAGCTTTGGTTGACACAGGATCTTCATATACACTGCTAAATGAGAAATTGTGGTTAAACATGGGTTATCATACTCAACAGCTCAGACCCTGGACAAAGGGTCCAATTTATCTGGCTGATGGGGGAGCCCGGCAACCATTAGGATGGGGTGAAGTACAACTTGCAGTGCAAACATTAACAGTCACCTTACCTGTGGTTGTCCTTGCCCTACAGATGCTTGCTTTTCCTGTTTTATTGGGTTTAGACTATCTTTTCTTCAGTGGGCTGCAAATGGACATCCGGAACAATGTCTACTGGTTTCAACCTGATCAAAAATATTATTTTCTGAAAAATGATGCTCACTTCCATGACTGGCATAAGTGGGACTTCCCCTCTTGCTCTCTTTTCTGCTCTTCCCCCTGGTACAACAGAGGAAGAACCAAACCATCTGCATGTAGCATGCCAAAACACCTGCCTAGAGGAAAGGAACGTTTTCTAACACAACTCAAACAGAACTCTGATGTCTGCACGGATGTTTTGGGTAAAACAAGTGTTTTGACACACCGAATTTGTTACCCAAGATGTCCCTATAAAACAAAAGCCTTATCGTGTTTCTCCTATGAAACAAAAGGTTATCAAACAGCTCATTGATGAGATGTTATCTGCTGATGTCATCGAGCATTCCTCATCAGCATGGAGCTCCCCCGTGGTACTGATTCCCAAGAAAACTGGTGGATACCGTTTCTGTGTGGACTATCGGAAGGTAAATTCAGTCTCTCAATCAGATGCCTATCCGCTTCCTACCATCCAAGAAATTCTTGAGTCCTTGAGTGGTGCTGTCATTTTTTCCACCCTGGACCTCAACAGTGGATATTGGCAAGTTCGAATGGAAGAGGACAGTCAAGATAAAACTGCCTTCATATGCAGTCAGGGGCTATTCCATTTCAAGGTCATGGCTTTTGGCCTCAAAAATGCACCAGCGACCTTCCAGCGGTTAATGGAGAGAGTCCTGGGAGAGCTACAGGGAAAGAACTGTTTCGTCTATCTGGACGATATAATTATCTACTCTCCATCAATGGAACAGCACTTCCAGGACATCCAGGCTGTTTTGGACAAATTGAAAGAGGCCCGCCTGACTGTTAATATGAAGAAAACGCATTTCTTCCGTACCTCTCTGAAGTTTCTTGGTCACATTGTGACTGCTACAGGAATCAAGGCAGATCCAGAAAAAACCAGAGCAGTTCAAGAATTTCCTGTGCCAAAGAATATAAAGGAAGTCCAGAGATTTTTAGGCATGGCTGGTTGGTATCATCGGTTTGTACCGCACTTTTCTCAAGTGGCTGAACCCCTGAATGCCTTAAAAAGGAAAGGTGCTAGGTTCATTTGGACTTCGCAATGTCAAGCTTCCTTCCAAGCTCTAAAACAGCTCCTTGTGTCTCCACCTGTGTTGGGACATCCTAATCTGAATCTGCCATTTGTTGTCTACACTGATGCAAGTGAGGTCGGCTTAGGAGCTGTCCTGGTGCAGCAAACAGGACTTGGCACTGAGGAAGTCTTGGCATTTGCCAGTCGTACCTTGAATCCGGCAGAAAGAAATTATATGACCACCGAGCAAGAATGTTTGGCAGTCGTGTGGGCTCTCGAAAAATGGAGGTACTACTTGGAAGGAAAAGTCTTCACCGTCATCACTGATCACTCTTCCTTGATGTGGGTCTTCAAAACACAGAAACCTAACACTCGTCTAATTCGGTGGGCACTTCGACTCCAGGAATTCAACTTCACAGTGGAGTACAGGAAGGGGAAGTATAATACGGTTCCTGATGCTTTGTCCCGAGCCCCTGTGGACGTTAATGAACCGGGCCTTCTGACTTGTTCCACTGCTCTATCTCTGAAGTCAAATGTGAAATCCAAAAAAACGGAAGATCTGACAATCACCGATTATGACATCTGGAAAGCACAGCAGATGGATCCAGACATTCATCATCTGTACGAACAAATAGTAGAATCAGGAGAAATCACTGTTAATTCCTCTACAAAATTTTCCATATTGGAGGACAAAGTCTACAGAGTTGTCCAGTTTCCACACAAAATTGTGTACCAAGTATACATACCAAAATCTCTCAGATCTCAACTACTCCAGTCTCTTCACGAAGACCCTCTTGCTGGTCATCTTGGCAGATTCAAAACTTTCAAAAGGTTGCAAGCTTTGGTGTACTGGCCTAACTTGGACCAAGATGTCAAAGAGTTTGTACAAAACTGTCAAATTTGTCAGCGTTACAAGCCTGAATGTCGTCGACTTCCCGGCACCCAGCAACAAACTATTGTACGACGTCCATGGGAAATGTTGGGAGTGGATTTGATGGGTCCATTTCCCAGGAGCTCATCTGGGAATGTTTTTCTGATAGTTTTTGTGGACTACTATTCTCGATGGGTGGAGCTTTTCAGCCTATGCAAAGCCACAGCTGAGACTGTCTCACAAATACTCATCAGAGAAATACTTACCCGATGGGGGGTCCCAGATTACATCTTGTCTGATCGAGGATCACAGTTTGTCTCCTCCGTGTTCCAGGAACTCTGTAAACATTGGAACATTGGACACAAAATGACAACTGCATACCATCCGCAAACAAATCTCACTGAAAGTGTGAACCGCACACTCAAAACAATGGTGGCCTCGTATGTCAGTGACAATCATAAACATTGGGACAAGCTCCTACCAGAGTTCAGGTTTGCTCTTAATTCTGCCATCCATGAGTCCACAGGAGTAACACCAGCAGAGTTAAACCTCAATCGCTCACTCAGAGGGCCCATGGATGTGCTAATGCAACCACGAGATGTTTCTCCTGATAATTCCTGCTATGACAAATTGACAGAATTAAATCAAATGAAGGAGTATGTTGAGAAGAAACTACATACTGCTTGTCAACGTCAAAAACGCAACTATGACAAAAATCGGAGAGAAGTTGTGTTTGAGGAGAAGGACAGAGTCTGGATGCGGACTCATCCTTACTCCAAAGCAGAGAAATTTTTTTCCGCAAAAATTGCTCAAATGGCAAGGGCCCTACAGGATAGTCCAGAAGTTAGGACCTCTGAACTATGAAATTGTCCTGGAGGACAATGGAGAAGACTTAAGAGTGGTACACGTCTCCAGGCTCAAACCCTGCTTTCCCTCTGCACAAGAACTTGAGGCACAACAACAGCGTCGATTATTAGAAATCTTTAACAGGGAGGACAGTGATGAGGAAGAGTTTCTTGGATTTACTGAGAAAAACATTTGAAGACATCTGATTGGCACCTTTCCCCTAATGGCCGGTTTTTCTTAAGGAGGGGGGGAGTGTGACGATGTCATCATTAAATTAATTGCAATTAATTGTTCATCTGTTTTGCATTTATCAGTCATCATTCATCTGTAAAATTAATCTGTGATCATTATCCACAAATATCACAGATATGTAAATATTCTATGGATCTACAGTCATCGTTCTATACGGCCTGAATCAAGATGGTGACGTTTTTAGTTCAGCCCCTAGTTACCTTTATTTGGCTGACGTGCGTCACTCACGGCAAGATGGCGGTGGCTGTCGGGTGGCGTTGAGTGTACTTCGCGGAGCTCCTGGTGAAGTCTCCCGTAGCGATTTATTGTTTTATCCACGGCAAGAGTGCTTACCGTCGGCATTATACTGCGATCGCGCACTCTGGATTTCGCAAAGGAAAGTATCCTCGTCATTATGTGACTAGCTGACAGTTGTTGAGATGCTGCTGGGAAAACTGTAAGACGAGTGTAAACTTCCAAAACCTGAACTGGATTGACAGAGTGGGAGCCTCCAGCCCTGTACAATGCCTAAGAAGTCCCGGATAATATGGACCAGACTACTAAACAAGGAGTCGTGAGTACAATTGTGGATTACTGTTTGACTTGACTGTTGACTGATTTTGATAGGGGCAATATTTTTTCCTTTTCTTCCCTACTACTTTGACTATTTGAACTGTCTTTTACTGCTGATTATTTACTGTTTGGACTAACTAATTGCCTGGTGAACTGGACCGATGTTTTTTTTTTTTAGCCTATTTTGTGGCTGGACAATTTTGAATTGATTTTTGTTTTTGTTTTTTCTTTCTTTCCTTGCTAAATAAAAAGGCAATTTTGAGACACTTGAATTTGCTAAATTTTGAATATACAGATTGGAATGCAAATCCTTATCTGAGTCCTGTTGCGTTTAATGTTCTTTTTTTTTTTTTTTTTTTTTTTCTATTTAAGAGCAAGAGTGGTTATTATTGCATTGATTACCAGTGTGTGAACCTTCATCTCATTAAGTTATGGGTTTTGTGTAAGACACAAGATCTTTGTACGTTTTTTTTTACTTTGAACTAATGACAGAAATCCTGTCTGGCACCCAGCATACAAAACAACCCAAACTAAGAGTTGGAAAACATTACAAATGCAAGACACAGTTGAGACCAATCAGATTATGGAGTTATCACTGCAGTTAGGGACTTGAATCATACTTTTCAACCAATCATTTGGGTCTAATTTTAGAGGTGGTGTTTTGTTTTGCGGTTAGAATGGTGTTTGGCCTATGATTCTTTGATAGAAATGTTGTTGCAGACCAAATAAGGATGTTGAACCAGGGGAGTTCTTTTTGGTTAAATCACATTAAGACAGCAGATTGAATCTTGCCAACTTGGTATTAAATTACAAATTCTACTGCAGTGTAGACCAGGTAGTTGTGGGATAGGGCTGAACTAATTTGTAAAGTGGTATTTGGGGCTCAGACACTGCAGTAACAGCATGTATCTGAGCGCAGTGTTGCAATTGGGGTTATTAAAACAAGACTCTAGATGGAGTACATTGGAACAAAATGTGGGAATCAAGGCATGCTTTCGAAATTGAGCTCCTGTCAACTTGACACATTGCTTGTGGTGCGAGATACTGATTAGAGAGCAAGACACAACAGCCAAAGACATTTATCTGATGTATATGCACATAGACAATTAACAAATAGCTCAGAAGGAATATAATAATGCTTCCTTTGTTTTTCTGTGACAGGCTTTATTGAATCGATTACATAATGGATGTTTTGATAGTGTACGATTGGAGATGAGACATACTGGATGTTTTTAATGCGAGGATGCTTTTAATGCAATATTGTATTTTATTTATGTAATACAAGTATTTTAAAAAAATAACATTTAATTGGCCAAAAATAATAAAACTTGTCAAGCAAAGTTACGATTAAGCTATATGCCGTGCTGATAACACTAAATAATACAAAATAATAATTGTTTTAAGTTGTAAAGCAGCTATAGACTGGCCATCAGGAGCACTGGGACTTTTCCTGGTGGGCCAGTCGAGTAGTGGGCCACCCTCCCCCCGTCGGACCGCAAAACAATCAAGGGTCAGATGCTTGCCCCACTCTTATTTTTTATTAAGCTCTACTATTTTCTGCAGTGCATGTGAAACACCAGAAGTGTGATGAAATGGTGCAACCTGATTAAACGGTGCAGTGCATCTGATCAGTATCAGTAAAGAAGTCCTAAGGTCAGAATGTTTGAACATAGCTCTACATAAATTTGGTGTTAAGTAAACTTTTTACAGATATTATTGGTTAATATCAGTAAATGTACATTTGCATCCCAACTCAAATGTTGCGTTGGCCAGATGGTCTATTTTTCCTGGGCTGATTTTTATTCCCAGTCCAGCCCTGTTGTGAAGAGAATGTAATGTAAAATGTAGTTGTGTGCATGGACATTAAAACATCCCGTATGTCATTGAACCCACAAGTTGATTTCCATCTAATATGTCATCATGCTACATTTCCGGGATCAGCTGTCACGTAACCAATCACTTGTCAACAGATGGCAACAGATGAGGAATTTTAGTCCTTTATTCCATCTGTCACTGGAAAACGATATACTATACTGTTATTAAATAATTGCAATTTAAATGTTTATTGTAAACATATAATTGTTTGTCAGAAGACACATCTATTTTTGAATGATTATCAATGGAGAAACTTGTTAATGATAATAACAGTAGTATGAAACTGTAAAGAATTAAAACAACAGAATAGCTGAACCATTCATCACTTTATACAAACAACATGCTGGTATAGTACCACAACACAGTATAAAGATACATTAACCTTACCTAGTATAAAGATACTGTGACAACCCTCCTTATTGGTATTAACTACAAAATTTTTGCTGTGGTGACGACCAGGGATTCATTTTTTTTTTCATTTCAGTTCGTTCTGAGCAAAAACTGTATTTTTTCGCTGCGGTTCAGAAGTTCCGCATCCTCCTTTCCAAATAGTAACCAGTTAGAACAAAATAAAAGTACAGTTAATAACATTCTTTTTAAAATGACAGTACTCTGCTCTAAGGGGTGGGTGAAATACCAGTTGCAGTGTTGCCAGATCTCGCAAGAGAAACAAGCGACCTGGTCTGGATAAACAAGCCCAAAATAAGCCACTTGCCTCACCTAAATAAGCTAAAATAAGCAATAAATTATTTTCCTTTGTGGTGGATGAGTCAGCATAGAAATCTTGTCGAGCATACAGTGAATTAACAGTTAAATATAATTTTAATTACAGATCTGCTTCTCAGTCAAAACCCAGCAGCATCAAATCTGTTTTAATCATATCTAACAATAATTCAGTGAAGACTTTGAAACAACTGAGAAATATACTTTTTACCTCTAATAATGTTTATTTTATTTTTTTGTATCTGGATTAGCCGTACATATATATGTAGTAATTATACACACTTGTTAAAAAAGACTTCATTCAGATAATGTGACATCCGCAATGGGCAATTAGGCAAAGAAATGTGTGATGCGGCAGTTTCCTTCAGGATTAAAGCACGTTTAATTTTTAAATTGAATAAACCCTTTGTTCTTTGGTTTCATGAAAAATTATTGGAACGAAATTAACCTGTTATAATTGGTTACCAGCATTTAAAAATGATGTTTTCACTCCAGAACAATTAAAAATCACTTTGTTCCCATTTTCGGTTACGTTCTGCAAAAAATTTGGTTGCGTTCGGTTTTCGTTCCTTGAAACGTTTTTAGTCCCTGGTGACAACCCTATATCAAGCAGAATTTAAGATTGAATTTCTGTATTAGCAGATGAAGCCATAACACATTATTTAAACTTTTTTCCTACAGAGAAAGTTGATATCCCAGTGAAGTCAGAATTGCCAGCCACAATCAAGACTTGCACTTTTGAAGAACAGATAAAAGGTGTGGTTCTCCTGCTCCTGCTAATCATTGAATTTCATACACTTTTATTGTGATACTCTTAAAGTTTGAGCTTATGTGTTTTTGGCTGTTTGCAGCAATGCAAACTGAGACCAGATGTCTAAACACTGTTGTAATGTTACCTGTGGTCAAACGAGAAGAACCTATGGAAGTCTCCTGCAACGCAACACCTTCAAACATTTTCAAGGTACTGTAATATAAGGCCAATACCTTTTGATTCAGTGTTTTGACAGGCTAGCCTAGGGTTGTCTAAAATTCCAAACTTTGTCTTACTATCCTTTACTTAAGACAAGTAGTGACTTGTACTTATTTTATGAATGGGTCATGAAAATTAAACTTTTTACCTTCCCTATTTTCGCAATCCAGCCTGTAGAGGCCCTTAGTTCAACCCAACAAATCCTGGAGATAAATACCGTCCTGCCCTCTGGCAGTAAGTCTTTTCCGAGCCCTGTGCCACTGCAACCTGTTGACTCACAACAGCCTGCGGCTCAAATTTTTACTCAAGAAACCTTGTCCACCATTCCGAAGCAGGACATTTCTTCACCTGCATCATTCCAAGTGTCCTTATCTGAAGACACAACAGTTCTTCAGCCTGTTTCTCCACAGGTCCCTCAGCAATTCCTGCGAGAAACCCCGGAGACTTTGTCTCCAGAAGACAACAGTTCAGATGGAAGTGGAATGGTATTAGTGGGCATAGAGTCTCAGTCTACTTCATCCCAGCAGCCACAGGTTCAGACACTTTTGCCCCAGGAAGGGGTTACACAGCTGGAGAGAGCAGTACGAGAGCTGCAAGCACAGCAGCAGCTAAATTCTGTGCTTTACAGCTCAGCACTCTCAGCAGAGAGTCTCCAGCAACACGTCCAGGAAAATATGAACAGTTTAAGACTGGGTGGAAATGAGAGTACCTTAATCAACCAGCAACAGCAGCAGCAAGAGCAGAATATATTGGAAAATCTGCAACAGCAGCAACAGAAGGCACTTGTGGATCTACAACATCAACAGACAGTCCTTGAAAATTTGCAGCAGCATCAGAAAGTCCTTGAAAACCTTCAGCAACAGGCTCTTGGAAGCTTGCAGCAGCAGCAAACACACAACAAAGTTTTAGAGAGCCTGCAGCATCAACATCAGCACCAGAAAGTTCTTCAGAACATTCAGCAACAAAGTTCTATAGTCACTCTGCAGCATCAAAAATTTCTCGATAATCTCCAACAGCAGCAACAGCATCAGAAGAATCTAGAAACACTTCAGCATCAGGTAGTATTAGAGAACCTAAAGCAGCAATTGCAGTCGGAACTTTTGCAGACACAAATTCAAATGCAGTGCACACCCAGCTTCACTAGCAATCCACAAAGCTCCACACAGGCTAGTGCTTTATCACAACCCTCTGAAGGTTTTCTCCAGAATCCACCCCAGCAGCAAATGCAGCAGCAGACTGCGCTATTCCAACAGACAGGCGGTCTTATGACCATTCAAACATCCAGCTTTCTGCAGCAACCTTCGTCCCAACCCTCGCCTCCACAGCAGCTTTTTCAGAGTCATAATCCCTTGACTGAAACACAAGACTCACAAACAGTACTCTTTGGAACCACAAAGGCACCACAGGTCCAAGCAAACTTATTCCCTGGTACTATGACAATGCTAACAAGTACCAATCTACAGTCAGAGCAGCAGGCTTCCTCAGCTAGCGTGTTTATTGCGCAAAGTGTGTTGCCTAGCCAACTACCATCCGATAATAACCAGAACCAGCAGCAACAACAGATAGCTTTTCTCACACCCATGCAGACTTCTGGAACAGAAGCCCAGACTGTCTCACTTTTTCAGGGACAAGCCCAGTTGTCCACCCCAATGGAACAACAACAGTCCCCCCAACAACAACAGATGGCTACACCCGAACAAGCTTCTCTTTTCACAAATATTACGACAATATCTCAAAATCAAGCACAGCAACAAACACAGACTGGCATATTGTTCTGTACCACGACCATTAACCCCCATGATCTGCCCCAGGCTCTGCTATTCAGTGGTCAGAACCAAGGTCCATTAGGAAGCGATCGCCTCCAAGAGAATATTTTTCAGGAGCAGCAACCCATGCAAGTTGTCCCCATTCCTGAAAATGTTACTGTGAACAATTCTTCAAACCAACCCACAGTCCCTCCTGCCCAACCAATTCAGAATCCATCAATTATGTTTCCCCAAGCCAGTGTTGTAAGTGTTGCCCCACAAGACTCATCAGAGCCCATGTCTTTTCAGGATCAGACTTCGATCGTGAGCGACTCATCTGCCAGTATGCCTTCAACACAGTCAGAACTTTTTCAGGACCAGCAACCTATGCAGGTTGTTCCGAGTACCACCAGCATAACCCCCGTCTCCCCTACGGACCAACCATCCATCAACCTTTTTTTGCCTCAGTCAGCCATTTCAGCTCTTCAAAGTGGAGTTAGTGCTCAAGAGTTACCTCCAACTGCCACAGCAGCCACCATCTTTAGTGGACGTGGTGGTGTGGCACTGGGTGGTCTGCAGAACACCACACCTACACCCACTCAGCAAACTCCCAGCCAACTCTTTCAGACAACTATTGGGGGAACTCTCAGCCAGCCTGGACAAGCAGGCCTGTTTCTCTTTGAGATTCCCAGTGGTAAGTGCTTTTCTTAAAGTCAGCTTTCAAATAAAAATGGACCCTATTTACTTTGCATGTTCCTGATCAGTGCATGTTACTGTAAAGAAAACATTTTTGAAGTATGATAATGAGAAATGTATGATATAATTTGTATCAAAGATATAAGAAAAATATTAAAAAGGCATGCTGAATTGAAATATAAACGCATTGCATTAACAGCAGTTGCATTTTCTGAGGCTGCAATTTGTCTTGGCTGTAAAGCAGTGAATGTTTCAATTGAAAATATTTTATATAATAAGTTTTTCATTAAAAAATTTAATAAATATTCACCTTCCAAAGTTCAGTTCTAATATATATATATATATATATATATATATATATGTATTAGGTATATATATAAAGATAATTATATCTTTATTATTGGACAGGTAATATTTGTGCGTTTTATTTCATTTTACAAATTCTCCTCTAACATTTCAGTGATTCAAATTCAGTTAAAAAATTCAACTTTGCATATCCTGGCATTGCAGGAAAAGCAGTAGAGGGCAGATTCACAATCTTTACTTTCTGCTGCTAGGCTTCACGATAATGTTGGGTATTTATATGTAAATAATTACTTTGTTTACGAATCTTGGCCACATTCGACCACCAATATATGTAGGAAATTTGGTAGTATAAATGTACACGGGATGGGTTAAAGTGCCCGCGTACCCCCACCATTATATGTCTGGAAACAGTATGTGTGAGCTAGGAATTAAATTAAACTGTCCTTATTCTACATTATTATGTAAGGAAATTTATAATGGAATTAGTCGCGTTCGACAGCCATTATAAATTAGATAAATGACAAATAACTCGATTATTTGTCTGAATAAAATTCTCCACCATTAAAATCGTAATACAACATCTCGTTGTATCCACTCACAATTTCTATTGAAAGGAATTAGCATTAATAAGGGAATTATGATTAATTCTCTTATTGGAGTAATATTATTCTCATGGCTTATTGAAAATAATATTACACATATTTAGGTACAGTTTTGAAGCAAAATCTTTTAAAAACAGGGATGAGATTATTTATCATAATATACCATAGTCAAATTATCTTTGAATACAGACAAACTTTATTGCTATTCTAAACATAATATAATCTAACACATAAAACATGAAACAGGTTGGTGAGTATTGACAGAATGTGAAATAAAAGATCAATACAGAGAAAAATGAACTTTATGGAGTCTGGTGACAATGCCTTAAGAACCATTTATCCTTCGAGTCTACATCGATTTGCTATCGGATTACCCAATGTATTTAACTAATACACCAGCACTTTCAAAAGTCTGGAGATGTACTTGCGTGTCGTTGCGTTTCTTTGCGTTGCATTCTTTGTGTTGCTTGGTTCTTTGGCTCTTGTAGAAAGTGCGTTCCGTCGATGTTTTGGACTTCTGTAATGATTGGATAGTTATTGTCTGGAATAACTTTCTGGTGCTGATGCTGATTGCCTTCTGCAAGAAGGACTCGTGACTCCCGTTGGATTTCTGAACCGTAGAGCAGAGAGTGAGAGGCTTCCTCTGGACTTTTGTGTCCCGAGTTTTTCTTGGACTATACATGGCACGGAGGATTAGGAAGAAGCAAGAGAGCCGAAGAAGGGGAGACCACGAGGGAGTTCTAGAGAGCGTTGCAAGAGAGAAGCCTGAGTTTTTTCTTGGTAGGAAAGTTTTGAACTGACATTGGCCGCACCCCCAAAGGTGTCCTGAGCCAATCAGAAGTGACTTTTCAGAGTCACATGGTCGACTGGTCTGTCCTTTTCAGAGTTAATTTACGATCCTTTATGTGCAAAATTCCCACTCAAAAATAGTGAATGTTTAATCATGAACTTTTATATCTTGAAAGCGTTGCAAGAGACATGACATTCGTTGTCATCAACATTCTCTACGTAAACAAGCAAGCATTTACATACTAAATGTGACATACTTTCATAAATATTACACGTGTAAGTAACAAAACATGAAAATCCCTGATTACCAATAATACTGGTTAATTCATTTGTTTTACAACATGGTTAATACATTACACATTATGAGAAACCTGATTGTCGGGGTATTTTAACAGGTGCAGACTTGAATAGTACAAGATTTAAAGATTATAATCATCGATATGTTAGTTAGAAGTGATTACAAATCACTACACATTTTAAAAGGTACATTGGCTATAATCATTAATTCGTAAGTTATAAAAGTAATCACAGGTCAAAGTAATTTTCAGAATTATCTAGCAAGGCTAGGTATTGTGTACATTGTGGATCTAAATGCATTCTGTACATTTTACAGGGTTGACTCAGTGAAAGTACAATGTTCATGGATTCCTTCACGAGTCTCCGTTTCCTGATGTGGCTGTGGAATTATGCATTTAAGGTCACAAGGTCTTACTTGGCCATTTGGTCTTACAGAGGGTTTAAGTTTGTGGAACAAAGAAGGGTTGTCCATATGGGTTAGCTCTGTCATTACAAACCCTAGTTTGAGATTAAGCAGGAATGGTAGAGACGGTCTCCTTCAGCAATTTAGGCACCATGGATTAGTTTTATGACTCTCTAATGGCTTCGTGGGGGCTCTCTCTGATCTGTGGAATTTGGTGTTGTGTTCATTTGAAGGCTTCGTTCGTGGATAATCCTACAATAAGGTGGTGCAGTCAGATGTTAATGAAGACCAAGAGCGGCATGAAGAGGTCTTTACCAAATAATGGCCTTGGCACACCAAATTATGAGAGGTGAATCGCCGATAAAAGGCCCTTTAACATAGTAAGCGACACGAATGATCACGAAAATAGGTGCCGCTAATCGACAAGCAATTTTACACTGGTAGGGTAGGTGACGCAAAGCACCTTTCAGCTGGTCTGCCTTGCCCTCTGCCCGTCACTGATGAGAAGTAGTACTTGGCAAGTTTGCAAAACAACAAGCAAAGAGTTAT
This sequence comes from Myxocyprinus asiaticus, assembly GCF_019703515.2. Lineage (NCBI taxonomy): Eukaryota > Metazoa > Chordata > Actinopteri > Cypriniformes > Catostomidae > Myxocyprinus > Myxocyprinus asiaticus. Next base: position 4,816,314 of record NC_059391.1, on the reverse strand, counting down.
TTAGCTAACAGATTAAGAAAAGAAAATGGATTTCTCTACAAGCTGCAGAAGTGAGTTTGCTGTTGATTTGCTCAACGAGAGACTCTTAAAAACTCTTTCAGTTCACCTGCTGGGCAAGTAGACTGGCAGGCTTAACATGGTTACACACAGTAGGGATACCGCGGTGTAAGATTTTGACAGATTACCATATGAGAAAAAAAATCACGGTTAGCCAGTTTTGCGATTATTTGCACATTTTCTTATGCTACAGCACTGAGGCAAAAAAGGCATATATCACAGTTGAACATGTTCATGGATGTGTTCCTTAGGGATATTTGGATTCCAAGTGCAGCCATCCAATAGGACAACTAATAAATACAAGAAGTAAATAGAAGGTATAATAAGAGACACTCCAATGTAGGGCACAACACCATTTATCTGCATCCCGGGCGCAAAATGATGCGCTTCAATGTAACCGGAGCTGTGACGTGTACAGAAGGGGGGCAGCAGGGGCGCAAGCAATCACAGATCTAAACGTGCCCTTTTGGTCATCCAGGAAAAGGAGAGAAATGTTTATAATTAAAGTAGAATATTTAAACTAAAATCGTATAATAATCTCACAATAACAGTAATAATGTGTTATTGAGATTTCTTTGTAAATTGCGGGTGTATTAATGAAAAAGAGGTGCCTTTAAGAGCACGCGGTATAGCAGATCGGGGGGCAGATTCCAATTGCAAGTGATCCTCCCTATGCCCTGATCACTCCGAAATGCAGAGCCCTTGAAGTGTGTACTCTGAAAGAAACATGGCATTACTGTATGAATGTACCATCCGCTAACAGTCTTGTGGAATGGCCCTTTGAGAAAATTATATTTTTTTTTCACTTTTTAAACTAGCTTTCAAGGGGCATCCCCTCCCTTAGCAGTGCCCTTAGAGGAAGCAAAAATTGCAGTTTTGAATTCGCCCCGGAGCATCGAAGTGCCGTTACCTCAGATGAGTAATAGGTCACATAAAAAGTCCACTCCACATAAAGGAAAACAGACATTGGACAAAAGATAATTGTAAAAGCACAACAACTTTTGGGCCAGTTTCTATGTAAAATCCCAGGCTGATTTCTCTTCCCAGTCCGCCCCTGTACAACAGTAAAGAGAAAACTCAGGGGTGCAGGCCTTCTGGGAAGAATTGCAAAGAAAAAGCCACTTTTGAAACCGAAAAACAAAAAGAAAAGGTTAGAGTGGGCACAGACATTGGACAACAGGTAATTGGAAAAGAGTGTTATGGATCTTAACCCCATTGAGCTTTTGTGGGATCAGCTAGACTGTAAGGTGTGTCAGAAGTGCCCTACAAGACAGCCACATCAATGGCAAATGCTACAGGAAGCATGGGGTGAAATGTCACCTGAGAATTTGGACAAACTGACAGCTAGAATGCCAAGGATCTGCAAAGCTGTCATTGCTACATGTGGAGGATTTTTTGATGAGAACTCTTAGAAGTAGTTTAAGAAGTTCTGAATATTTTTTTCAAATTATAATAGTAATTTTCCCACGTTATTAATGTCCAGACAATACATTGTGATTTGCTGAATGCCACTTTGGTGAATAAAAGTATGAAATTTCTTTCCATAAGAGCCAGATCTTTATTCCAAACTTTTGGCCGCCAGTGTACATTTAAACATATATACATATAGTGACATAAAAAAATACGATATAACAGATAAAAAAGAGAAATATACAATAGCACAATAATGTTGTTAGAATATTTTATATACAGTTATGTGCAGGTGATGTACTGAAGAAGAGGTAGGATATATTTTATGGATATAAGTAGGAATGGATGGATTGAATATTGCACATGGTTGTATTGACTAAAGGAAAGTATTTGGGGGCAGTTTTAACTGTTCAAGAGGTTGAAGGCCTGAGGGAAAAAACTGCTCCTGTGCCTGGCTGTTCTGGTGTTCAGTGCTCTGTATTGCCAGAGGGCAACAGTTCGAAAAGGAAGTGTGCTGGGTGAATGGGGTCAAGAGTGATTTTGCCAGCCCTTTTCGTCACTCTGGATGTGTACAGTTCTAACAGGGTGGGTAGACATCAGAGCGACGGGTCTGTAGTCATTAAGTCCTTTGATCTTGGGTTTCTTTGGAATGGGGATGATTGTGGAGCTTTTGAAGCAGGAGGGAACTTCACACTGCTCCAGTGATCTGTTGAAGATCTGTGTGAAGATGGGGGCCAGATGGTCAGCACAGGATTTTAGACAAGTGGGTGAAACACCATCTGGGCCCTGTGCTTTTCTTGTCTTCTGTTTCCGGAAGACACATATCATCTTCGCAGATCTTAAGTGCATGTTGAGTAGCAGGAGAGGGGAGGAGGGTGGTGGCAGGAGGTGTAAATGTTTGTGTGCTGTGAAGGTCAAAGCTAGTGTGGGGTGTGAGAATGGACTTTTCAAATCTACAGTAAAACACATTCAGGTCGTTAGCCAGTTGTTGATTCCCTACAGTGTTGGAGGATGGTGTCTTGTAGTTGGTAAAGTCTTTCAGGCCTCTCCACACTGATGCAGGGTCGTTAGCTGAAAACTGTTCGTAACCATAGCAAAAGATGTAGGCTTACACCGAAAAACACTTTATTTTTATTATATATTTGTTTACATAATATTTTTGCCACATTTCACTGTTTTTATCCGTAGATTCTGAATTATTGTGCTTAAATTTACAGTGACATTTTTAATCGCGGTTAATAGTGCATCCCTAGTCTGAGGGGTGATTAGCAAAAAAAAATCTAATGTAAAAAATTATATTAATGGTTAACATGTTATCAATTGGAACAATACTGATCATATGCCAGTGCCACGCATACTACATATTCGTGTGTTAAGTATATTTGATTAAAATCACTGCGTAATGCACACATGTATAGACTGTTAAAACAGTCATTATCAATCGGAACAATATTAATTGTATCTTATTTGGCACACTGTTAGGGGTGGTCATGAATAGCCCCCATACCAAATGTGGGGTCTCTAGGACATACTCTATAGTGCCACCACCATGACAAAGATTCACTTTTCTTTTGTGTGTATCTTTTGAACCGTTTGCGCTAGAAACAAAATTATTTTTGCATCTGATTAGTCTCCTGATTAAAACCCCACTCATTACAGTGGCCACCATCTTGGATTGTGTCATTTACATTCAAAACAGTTCATGCCCTTCAAACTTTGCCTAATTTTGCCAAACAAGGCAAAATAATCTCCAGACTGAGCCGCACAGAAATGGAGCACAATTTTGATTTTCGTCTTTGTGACAGAAGCGCCAAGTTAACAAGGTGAACTTAAACTGGATGTGAGGCTGTAACTTGGCAATGATTTGTCGTATTGAAACAAAACTTGGTATACTTTATCAGGACCGTGATCTGAGGATACATTCAAAGTTTGGAGACGGCGCCACCTATAGGTCAAATATTTGAAAAATTGCTATTTTTGCCCATAACTTTTGAACCGTATATTCAAAAACCATGGCGTAAATGGATTCCATGGGTCATGAGGATTTCAACAATATCATGTTTCCCCATATCGGCTATACTGTCTCTCCGTTATATTGAATTTTATAAAAAAAAAAGAAAAAAAAAGTGATAAATCTTAAAAGAAAATTGGTATGCATCATCGAAATCATGTCCTGAGGATACCCGAGCAGTTTGGAGACAGCGCCACCTATAGTTTGAAAGATAACCCACACTTGTGTGCTGACTCTAAACAAAGTTTGATCCGAATGGTGTACATTCACATGAGTATGGCCTCACTTTTTATAGAAAACTATTATGAGTACAGTCTTCATACTGTACTCAATAGTTTTCTATAAAAATGTGTTTTATTCTACATGGTACGGGTCACCCCCTTCAATGTGTTTCACCATGTTGAAATCACATGACTCGCAGTGTTTCACTAAACGTTGAAGAAGGGAATCCTTACGCTTATTGGCTGCCGCCTATGTAGATATGCTTGGCTATGCTTATGTTGTTGTTTGGTGATGCGAAGAGCGAAAAGAACACAAAGGAACATATTTATTTATCGTGCTTTAGCAGTGGAGACAACGGGAGATGCAGTAGCTGTACTGCTGATGAAGCAAAAAAGGTCTGAAGCAAGAAGAGAGAAAGACCAGCAAAGGCAAAAAACTAGAATAAACATCAGTAACGGTAAGGCATTGGCGTCTTCAATCGTTTAGTGCAAAGTAGCTTAGCACAGTGATTGTTGTGGATTTTGTGTAAACCATGACTTTGGTTGCTTGGAAACAAAATGAGTTAGTCAAAAATGAGTTCATTTAATGCTAAGCAGTTCTCTAATAAAGGTAATAACGGTCTTTAGAAATAACGTGAAACGTAGACAATCTCCAAAGATTATTGATATGAGGGACAATAATAATCTGTTCTTAGCAGAAGCATGCTCACTTGATTTCTGTTGTTTGTTTTTAGGCAAAGCAATTATATTATAGTAGTAATAAATGACTTCAGAAATTACCTCAAACTCCGACATTTTCCAGATGCAAATGATATTCCACAGCTGGCTGGGGCAGCAGAGATGATCATGCTTATCCATGTCGAAAGATGGCAGTACAGCGTCTAACACCACTGTCACATCGGTACTAAAAGTACACGAAGAAGAGCAATGCTAACGCTAGCTAGAGAACTACTGAATGCCCCTTTAAATGTTGTGCTTCCGTTGTGCTGGAGCTCTTTGTATAGTGCTTGGCCCAGATCATTGCTGCTTGCAGCTATGTTTATAAATGTTATTGTTTTCCATTTGTTTTAGCATGTTGGATAGTTCATCCTATTGTACTTTAAGCATAATGCAGTTGTAGACACCATGACCTTTTCATTCTTTTTATTTATTTATTTTTTTTTTTTAAAACAAAATTATTTATATTGCATTTCAAATCAGTTGTGGACCAACAAATTCAAACTTGGATTGCAATTTATCTTATGATCATTTGGTCGCTAGTGAATACTTCCCCAATCATTGCACTCAACCCATTATTTTGAGTAATTGGACTCTCGGCTAGATATATTGCTTTATTTAATTAATGTATCATTAAGAAACACTGAAGAAACAGTTTATACTGACTTTATTGTCGAGTTAATTTAATTGATTTATCAAACCTTACAACCATCCTGTGACAACAATGCATGTGGAACTTCGATAACGCTACTAACAGAGCCAAATGTAATGACAGATTGTGATTAAAGTTTATTTGAGGTCCTCTCCCTGTTGCCCTTGGTTATCTTATCTTTAACATCCAATTACCTAGTGGTGAAGCCTAGAAGCAGCAAGTAAAGACTGAGCATCGGCACTCTACTGCTTTTCTTGCAAAGCCAGGATGTGCAAGGTTGGATTTCCAACCGAATTTGAACCACTGAAACTTTAGAAGCGAGTTTGTAAAGCAAAATATAATGGAATGATTATTACCTGTTGAATAATAAAGATGGAATTTTAAAACAATGAATATTCTGAAACTGAACTTTGGAAGGTGAATATTTATGACAAAATTTTGTACAAAATGTATTCAAGTGAAATATTTACAGCTTGAATATGCATCCATGTTGAACTGCATCCCCAAAAATGCAAGCACTATTAATATAATGCATTTATTTTTCAATTAGGGTTTTCAGCATGCTTTTTTGTATCAAAGACATTTGTCATTCATATACTTCCATAAATATTTGTCCTCATACCTAAGGATCCGTGGGAACCCCGATTAAGTCTTAATGTCTTAAATTCAGTTTTCCAAAATTTAAGGTAATAAGTCTTAAATGATACAACAAAAGTCTTAATTTTTATTTAAAGAGGTCTTAAATTTGGGTGTGGAAAGACCGGAATCGTGATGACTCAGAATCGGAATGTGATTATCAAGCTTCAAAAGAATACAATTTAATTAAATAAATGCATGCGCTGCGTCCTTCAAAGTAAAAACGTGACACTGTTGTATTTTCTCCAAGCACACGGGGGTTGTGAGTGCTTCCAGCTGTTGCGGAGCAGTTTGCAATCATTAGGCCATATCGGAAATTTATGACAAGCGATTACTAATGATCAACTGTTGATAATGATGTAGTGTTGATGAAATATGACAATGTTTACTTTTAATTGTTTATATTGTTATACATTGTAGATTATTGTAGGAGTGCACATTTTATATCCCTTATTTGTTTGAATGAGCAGTTGGAAGTAGTGAAGTACAAACATTTCAAAATAAGATTCCCCGGTGTATTTTAAAGTTAAAGTGCCTTTAAAGTTCATAAAGTGCATATGGAATGTAATTAAATGTGGACTCTTGTAGCCTCTGTCTGGCCCTCCATCACAGGAAGGAAAGAATAAGAAAATTTTATATAGGCTACCAATTTTAAAAACTATTGGCAGATTAATTGCCTTTCAACACATTATCGAATCAGCACAATCCAATATCGGTCGACCTCTAATTTGTATTTATTTATATAATGGTGCATAAACCAGTTTTAATGTGATATATGTGGAAAACATGTCTGGAGTATTTTAAACTTGCATATACAGTTGAAGTGAGAAGTTTACATACGCCTTAACCAAATATATTTAAACTCAGTTTTTCACAATTCCTGACATTTAATCATAGAAAACATTCCTAACTGACCTAAGATAGGGATCGCTACTTTATTTTAAGAATGTGAAATGTCAGAATAATAGTAGAGAGAATGATTTATTTCAGCTTTTATTTCTTTTATCACATTCCCAGTGGGTCAGAAGTTTACATACACTTTGTTAGTATTTGGTAGCATTGCCTTTAAATTGTTTAACTTGGGTCAAATGTTTTGGGTAGCCTTCCACAAGCTTCTCACAATAAGTTGCTGGAATTTTGGCCCATTCCTCCAGATAGAACTGGTATAACTGAGTCAGGTTTGTAGGCCTTCTTGCTTGCACATGCTTTTTCAGTTCTGTCCACACATTTTTTATCAGATTGAGGTCAGGGCTTTGTGATGGCCACTCCAATACCTTGACTTTGTTGTCCTTAAGCCATTTTGCCACAATTTTGGAGGTATGCTTTGGGTCATTGTCCATTTGGAAGACCCATTTGCGACCAAGCTTCAACTTCCTGGCTGATGTCTTGAGATGGTGCATCAATATATCCACATTATTTTCCTTCCTCCTGATGCCATCTATTTTGTGATGTGCACCAGTCCCTCCTGCAGCAAAGCACCCCCACAACATGATGCTGCCACCCCCATGCTTCACAGTTGGGAAGGTGTTCTTCGGCTTGCAAGCCTCACCCTTTTTCCTTCAAACATAACGATGGTAATTATGGCCAAACAGTTCAATTTTTGTTTCATTAGACCAGAGGACATTTCTCCAAAAAGTAAGATCCTTTTCCCCATGTGCACTTGCAAACTGTAGTCTGGCTTTTTTATGGTGGTTTTGGAGCAGTGGCTTCTTCCTTGCTGAGCAGCCTTTCAGGTTGTGTCAATACAGGACTTGTTTTACTGTGGATATAGATACTTGTCTACCTGTTTCCTCCAGCATCTTCACAAGGTCCTTTGCTGTTGTTCTGGGATTGATTTGCACTTTTCGCACCAAACTGCGTTCATTTCTAGGAGACAGAATGCGTCTCCTTCCTGAGCGGTATGATGGCTGCGTGGTCCCATGGTGTTTATACTTGCATACTATTGTTTGTACAGATGAACATGGTGCCTTCAGGCATTTGGAAATTGCTCCCAAGGATGAACCAGACTTGTGGAGGTCCACAATTTTTTTTCTGATGTCTTGGCTGATTTTATTTTTATTTTCCCATGATGTCAAGCAAAGAGGCAATGAGTTTGAAGGTAGGCCTTAAAATACATCCACAGGTACACCTCCAGTTCAGTACACCTATCAGAAGCTAATTGTCTAAAGGCTTGACATTTTCTGGAATTTTCCAAGCTGCTTAAAGGCACAGTTAACTTAGTGTATGTAAACTTCTGACTCACTGGAATTGTGATGGTCAATTAAAAGTGGAACAATCTGTCTGTAAACAATTGTTGAAAAATTACTTGTGTCATGCACAAAGTAGATGTCCTAAACGACTTGCCAAAACTATAGTTTGCTAATATTAAATCTGTGGAGTGGTTAAAAAATGAGTTCATCCTAAGTGTATGTGAACGTCTGACTTCAACTGTATTTAAGTCCTTCTCACTATAATTGTTTACTTCTGGTCACTCTCCCATGCCTGTCTACAGTGGGACTCGGTTCCCTCCACCTCTCACATGACAAAAGCACATTGGCATGTTCACGCGAGAACTGACGTGATACAACCGGAAGTGCAGCTCCATTTGTTTACAAGAGAACACTTTTCACAAGCTTCATTGGTTTAGCTTTCATTTGAATATGGCAACTCACGTCATGTGAGAGGCAGTGTGAACTGATTCCCCTCATGGACGTGCATTGGAAATCGATCGGAAATAAGCAATTATAGTGAAAAGGACTTAAATATTGATCTATTTATCACCCAAAGCGATCGTATCACTTTAAAAGACATTTATTTAACCACCAGAGTCGAATAGATTACTTTTACTAAGATTGTCTGTGCTTTTTGGGGCTTTAAAGTGCTGACCCCCATTCACTGCATTGTATGGACCTACAGAGCTGAAATATTCTTCTAAAAATCTTCATTTGTGTTCTGCTGAAGAAAGAAAGTCATACACAGCTGGGATGGCATGAAGGTGAGTAAATAATGAGACAATTTTCATTTTTGGGTGAACTTTACCCTTTAATGAAACTGTTTGACTGTGTTGCTAACGAGGTTTTTATTACATATACAAAAAAAAATGGTAACCATTGGATCTTGGATGTTCACGAGTCAAAGCTGGGGTCCGAGTCAAGTCTTGATTCTTTCGTCACGAGTCCGAGTCGAGTCTCAAGTCACTAAACGTTACATCTAAGTTTTTTTTTTTGTTTTTTTTATATCTCAAATATTATAAATGCATGATCTTTGGAAAATCTGGGATACTAATAGGATTCTACCTAAACTTGTAATATATTATTTTATTTCATTTTTATTTTATAATTAATTAACTTATCCTGTACGTTTTTTTTTTTTTTCTTTTTAATATAGGTGCCACAGTTTTTCTCCCGGTCAGTTCAACAAGGCTCAGAACATGCACACAAGCAATGCTTATAACATATGCAATGCAATGTAATGCGATATCATTAGGTATAATTTTGACAAAACCTGCCAGCTGTTTTAAGTTCACAAAAAACTATGCGTGCTGATTGCTAGATGCTAAAATACGAGATCTCTCTCTCTCTCTCTCTCCTCTGTGTGTGTGTGTGAGAGAGAAAGAGGCAGCATATATACTACAAAAATATTGATTAAATGAAGTGCTAGGTTTAAGTTGATGCAACCTCTGGTTGGCAATCATAATAAGCCCAATGTTTGCGACAGTACAGTATTAGCTAGCTGTGTGTGTTAATTAATGTGACTAACCTTTGAGAATGTGTTCTTCCTGAAGTTTCTGCTTCTGAGGGCGCAGCCAAATGCGAAAATACAAATGGCACGCTGGGTGCCACCATGTTTAATGGGACTCTTATCACATTTCAGGTTTTAGGCAGAAATACATATTCAAATTCTATGATAATTCTATGTGATTCAGATGCAATTAAACCATACAAATAAAACACAAATTCTTCCATTAAGATATTAATATTTAAGTGTATTAAAATATTCACCTTTTTGTCGAGACAAGCCAAGTGTGAAGTCAATTTAGATAGTCTGGAGTTGAGTGTGTATTAAAAAGTCTATTAAAATGCGACGTGTGTGCGTCACGAGTCCGAGTCTCTAACTTGAGTCCCCATCTCTGGTTGGTAGCATGGTGATTTGGCCTTCACACCTCAGGATTTAATTTTTAACAATTCAACGATCGGAGTCTGACTATACCACAGTTACCGCATTAGTATGCGGGAAACACTAAAGGAATATGACACATTTGGATGAATATCTATGTTTAAATACACAATTAATCAAATTAAAATTGTGATATATCCTAGTGTGATAAACTGCAAAAGTCTGTAATTTAATTGAATAAATATGTTATATAAGTGCATCAAATTGAACATGTGAAGGTGGCCTCTTATACATTGAAAACAACTCATCATGATCATCATGCATGCTCTTGTATGCGAGATGACAGAGAGCAGAGCACTCTGAACTCTGAAGAGGCTCCTGCTGTGTTGGTTCTTTTTACATGATGTCATGACTGTCAAGGCTTTCATAGAATTCTTAGTTTATAAATCGTTTTCTGGTTTTACCCCGTAAAATCTCGTAATGATGGTAATTTTGACATGGTGTAAACAACACACCATAAACATCATAAGAGCTGGTAGAGTTTTGTGTAAGTGCCTCAATATTTGCAAACCTTTAGATGTAGTGTTAACGTCCTACATAATGAAAAAGATTAAGTACTTTCTACATTAAATAAGTTAGTTTAAGGGTAAACTTGAAAATAGAAAATTCTACATTTGTACTCCGGTCTAATATGTATAAATTAATGCTGTAGCTTATAAGTAAGCATTTTTATGGTTGTTTATCTTTACAATGTGTCATCATATATCAATCCTGAAGTAGAAAACCTTGTCATTTATTTGCTAATTTGAGTACATTTCACAGGTAAATTTATTAAGTTAATTTTACTTACATTTTCAAAGTTGGTGTTCCCATCATGCACTGGGCTTGAATAATTAATGAGCTGATTGGTTTGTTGTTGATTTTGTTGTTTCTTTTTGTACCTTCCTGTTTTGTGAAAGTCTGAAGTTCATTTTCTACTCTAAATGACCAGTCATGATAAAAACAAATATCTGTTGAATTTTACTGACATTTGTTTTGTGCACCAAGTGTCCAAGTCTGTGTGCGCAGCTCTGGATATTGTTTTCTTAGCCATTAAAGGAAGGTGGTGATGTCTGATAGAATACATAGCATGCATTAAGCTTCTCTGCGGAAGTCTTCTGTGTGTAATTTGGTACATGACTAAGTATATAAAAAAAAAAAAAAACATTGAAATGTGAGTATACATTTAAAAGCATGGATTAATGCGGTGGTACATTGCTCGAGTAAAATGTGCAAACAAAGAGTGAGTAAAATTTACTTGAAACAGAGTATTGCAACGTAAACTTTACATGAGAATTTCTAATCAATGCTACCAAGAATTGTGTAGCCTTTTGAATGTAGGTGTTAACATTGTAGGCTAGATGGGCCTTTCTGAGTCTCAAAAAGCTTATTCCTTCTCTTTTTTTATTAGAATGTGGACAGCTAATCAATTCTCCTGGTCCGACATTATCAGATCAACTTGTAACCATGGGGCATGCTGGATCCGATCAGAACCAGAGCCAACTTCAGACTAGTGCACAGATTCAAACTTTATTGGACCAGACCAGCAACCTTGACGATAAGATAGATGAACTTTTGGAACAATTTCAAGAGCAAGGCACGACGCTCCCTAGGGATTTCTTGGACCATTAAAGATAAGTAGTGTGAAACTTCACTCCAGTAGACCAATGTCTCCACTGCTTTTTCAGTGTTTCTTTACATTTTATGTAAAATCCCTTTATTCCTTTATTGTCACTCAACCATATACACAAGTGCAACAGTGGGTGAAAGTCTTGAAACAGTGGGTGAATGATTTGAGTCGGAGCTCGCAACGCAGCAGCTATACTCTGTGCCATCTTGAGCATGCAAGAATGTAGGCATTGTCCAAACTTGCAACGGTCAAATAGGTGTTTCCAGTTATCTCTATTTCTGAAATCTTATAATGTGTTGTTTCGGTGGGATGTTACCTTCTCTTGATGGACATTTAATGGGCCACTTCATTGAAGCCAATGTGTGGCATGTCAGCATATCATTTGACCCATTAAGTATATTGGCACTTTGCTACTTTGGATTATGTGCTTAACTTCTACTTAGTTTTTTTTTTTTTTTTTATTGTTTTGGTGCAGTTTTCACAAGCAAGTGGTACATTTTCAAAACTCTTAGTACAAAACTTTAAACTGATCACACTTGTAACACCGCTAGTCATTCTTTCAAAACCTGATCTCATGCTTTCATTCTAGTTGCACATATTTTCATTCCACATAATCATTGTTTCAAAACACAAGATCATCGTAATATGTAATGAGAACATTTGGTTTAATCACCAAAATACAACAGTAAGATCTTCTTTCAACGTAGTACTTTTAACAATCAGTTAATTCAGTAGCAAACAATACAAGGTACAGGTTTCAAATCACCCTTGGTGCTGAATGAATGTTACTTTACTGTAAAACTGTATACACAGCCATCACAATGGATGTTACACTTACGTTCGTACAAACAAACAAAAGCCATATAAAAAAAAACATGTTTATATAACATGATCAAAGAACACATCAAAAGTAGTTTACAGTTTTTACAACAATACTGTGGTTGCATTGTGAAAAAAAAAAAAAAATGTAAATGGAGATCTGAAATACACAAAATATTAATTAACATCAAGCCGGTCTAAAACATTTGGCCATACATTTTCATCAACATCACAGTGAATGTCCTCATTGTTCAGGCACCGTGGGAAAAACCTTCCGGCATGACGAATCCAGGCTTGACATTGCTCTGCAGTTATATTATTGCAAGCTTCATCCATGGCTTGAAGAAGGGTGACATGCTCATGGGGATGGCGATCATACACGTTCCACCTCCATGTAGAGAAGAATTCCGCAATTGGGTTGAGGAAAGGGGAGTATGGGGGAAGGTACAAGCTCATGAACCGAGGATGTGCCTGAAACCATTCCCGAACCAGCTCTGCATGGTGGAAACTGACATTGTCCCACACAATAACATAGATGACATCTTCACCCTGACATGCCTGCTCAAGCTCATTTAGAAAAGCTATCAGGTGTTCAGTGTTGTATGATCCAAGAACTGGTCTACGGCCTACCATACCATCTTCAGATATAGCCGCACACATTGAGATGTTTCCCCCACGTTGGCCGGGCACTTGGATGGTTGCCCTTTGGCCAATAAGGTTACGTCCACGGCGTCTGTTTTTTGCCAGATTGAAACCCGCCTCATCAACAAAAATATACTTGTGATGATTCACAGCAGCATCCAGCTCCATCACCCTCTAAAATAATAATTTGGTTAGCTCTTTTACAAATAATAGTTGACTTTGTTAGTCTGTAGTACATTACTGTAAATTTCATGTCTGTCACATACAGTAAAAGCTGAACATACAGTACACCGATTTAGTGTTGTACCTGAACATATTCTGAACGCAGTTGTTTCACCCGGGCATTGTTTCTCTCAAAAGGCACCAGGTAAATTTGTTTCATAGAAACCTGGTGCTTCTTCAAAAGGCAATAGTTGGAAGGCTAATTGTTGCCACATTGGAAAAGGTGTCATTGCTCTCCTCGATAGCCTGCTTGATTTCAGACAGCCATATGTCATTCCTTGCCCTGACCATTTCCACCACAGCCAACTCCTGCTGGTCAGTCAGAACACGTGGGCGACCACCAGGTTGTCTCCTGTTAATTCTGAGAGTAAAACAGTATGCTGTCAATATTTTACTACTGTAAATGACATAAAACTGTGACAATTACATGTTGATCTTCTATACAGTAATGCCATTTACAGTACTATATTGTAAAAGTATAGTGAATAGTTACTGAAGCAGACTTACCGGTTTTCTTGGCAAAGTTCTGATGATAGCGCTGACAGTTGACCTTTTGTAAGTTAGGCTGAACTAACCTGGCAGCCTCTGCCGTGGTAAGGCCTCTGTTAACCACATGGTCAACAATGATGGCCCGGACTTCATTTGGGATGACAGTACGCTGTCTTCTGCCTACATTTCTCTGAAGACCACCTCTTTGTTGAGGAGCACCACCACCTCTTTGTCTAGGCCCATGGCCGCCTCTTTGTTGAGGAGCACTACCACCTCTTTGTCTAGACCCATGGCCACCTCTTTGTTGAGGAACACCACCACCTCTTTGATGCAGGTTTCCTCTCTCTACAAGTCTATCCTGCTCCATGTTTGAACATTGCAAATTCTCACACACAGTTCTACTTATATGGTATCTAATTGTGTTCATCGGGTGAAAGTAATTAGTAATTTTGAATTATTATAATTGGTCTTTCTTGACTGAAAGCTGTTACAGCAATTTGTAACTTACAAATTATCAGACAACAATCAGACCAGTTGAAAATCTATGGACATTAATAAATGATTCATTGATTAAACATTAAGATCAGTTGAATTAAATGATAGACAAATGTATTAAACTGAATGATAAGAGATGCAAATCAAAAGTATGATATTGATAAGATTATGAAAGGCAGTTACTGTGAATGAATAGTTGATATAGATGAAACACATTGTGTATTGAAAAGGATACTTTGTGATTTTGTGTTTTGTACTAACACAATTGAAAATATGCTGAAATGTTTGAAAAAAGTGTATTTTTGATGATCTGTTGTGAGATTAGTACTAAGAGTTTTGAAAATTTACCACTTGCTTGTGAAAATTGCACCAAACCAATTAAAAAAAAACTGTAAATCTTCTCCATTTAATGGAACTAAAACAGTGTACAACTCAAACTCTATCGTTGTCGAGATAACTAATACATTGTGAAAGAATTTGAAATATATTTAGCACTTTAGGGAGTTTTCTACAGTAGATGCTCCCTTTTAGCTTTGTATCCTATACTGTTGAAGTTAGAAGTTTACACACCTTAGCCAAGTACACTTAAACTCAAGTACATTTGTTTTTCACAATTCCTGACATTTAATTGTAGAAAACATTCCCTGTCTTAGGTCAGTTAGGATCGCTACTTTATTTTAAGAATATGAAATGTCAGAATAATTGTAGAGAGAATAATTTATTTCAGCTTTTATTTCTTACATCACATTCCCATTGGGTCAGTAGTTTACATACACTTCGTTAGTATTTGGAAGCATTGCCTTTAAATTGTTTAATTTGGGTCAAATATTTTGGGTAGTCTTCCACAAGCTTCTCACAATAAGTTGCTGGAATTTTGGCCGATTCTTCCAGACAGAACTGGTGTAACTGAGTCAGGTTTGTAGGCCTCCTTGCTCACACACTTTTTCAGTTCTGCCCACAAATATTCTATCGGATTGAGGTTAGGGCTTTGTGATGGCCACTCCAATACCTTGACTTTGTTGTCCTTAAACCATTTTGCCACAACTTTGGAGGTATGCTTGGGGTCATTGTCCATTTGGAAGACCCATTTGCGACCGAGCTTTAACTTCCTGGCTGAAGTCTTGAGATGTTGCTTCAATATAGCCACATAATTTTCCTTCCTTATGATGCCATCTATTTTGTGTAGTGCACCAGTCCCTCCTGCAGCAAAGCACACCCATAACATGATGCTGCCACCCCCATGCTTCACGGTTGGGATGGTGTTCTTTGGCTTGCAAGCCTCACCCTTTTTCCTCCAGTCATAAGGATGGTCATTATGGCCAAACAGTTCAATATTTGTTTCATTAGACCAGAGGACATTTCTCCAAAAAGTAAGATCTTTGTCCCCTTGTGCACTTGCAAATTGTAGTGTGCCTTTTTTATGGTGGTTTTGGGGCAGTGGCTCCTTCCTTGCTGAGCGGCCTTTCAGGTTATTTCGATACAGGACTTGTTTTACTGTGGATATAGATACTTGTCTACCTGTTTCCTCCAGCATCTTCACAAGGTCCTTTGCTGTTGTTCTGGGATTGATTTACACTTTTTGCACCAAACTACATTCATCTCTAGGAGACAGAATGTGTCTCCTTCCTGAGCGGTATGATGGCTGCGTGGTCCCATGGTGTTTATACTTGCGTACTATTGTTGAACAGATGAAAGTGGTACCTTCAGTACCTTGAGATTTTTTCCTGATGTCAAGCAAAGAGGCACTGAGTTTGAAGGTAGGCCTTAAAATACATCCACAGTTACACCTCCAATTCAGTACACCCAGAAGCTAATTGTCTAAAGGCTTGACATCCTTTTCTGGAATTTTCCAAGCTGCTTTAAGGCACAGTTAACTTAGTGTATGTAAAATTCTGACCCACTGGAATTGTGATACAGTCAATTAAAAGTGAAATAGGGGTGCACCGATTGATCGGCCACCGATCAAAATTGGATGATATTCGTCTTAAATCCATCTGAATGCCTACAATCAGGGCTGATCTTTTTTGCAGCACGCAGGGAATCACACATACACTGCTACTCTAATGAATGAGTGCTTGCTCATCCCTTGAAGCATGACAGATTGGCCTTTGGAGGGTGAGATGTTGGCAATTCTAAGCATTCACGAATGTAAACTTTCAGACATGATGTAATTCGCATAAATATGCCGTTTTGTTTTTAAAAATGTGTAAGAATTACACATGTATGAATATTAGTTGCCCATTTTCTAGAGTCATTACGGTAGTTATTCTGACTCGTTGCACAGTGAGCAGGAAGAAAATAAAGAGGCTGCTAACAGGTCTAAAAATGAATTAAACAACAAATAAACATGCGAATACAAATCTGAGTACATGTGATGTAGCACAAGTTGTGACAATCAGACGTGTGGAGCGATAGAGACTGTTTGAGCGATCATGAGCGCTTTTAGCTTTACTCTCTTTAACATGAGTGCTCTCTGTGTCAATCAAACATGCGGCTCTCCAGGTGCTCTCAATATCTCATCAGTCACTCATCCCAGCGCTATTATGTGAGGATCCCAATTTAAATCATATTAATGTTGGTCACAATACCACTAATAACAGATGTAACCATATATAACCTTCAATAACGGCACCGCGTCTTCACGCATTTGTTTAATAATTAGTGATTTGTGTTGCAACAAGACGCCAAAGACAGTAAACAAATCATAGATATTAATAATTTCTCACTGGAACAGTTTTAGAGCTTGTAATGGATATATTTTTCTTATTTTTGAAAGTATCTCTGCTGTGTGTGATGCTCTCATGGTTTTTACTGGTTGCCAGTGTCACAGTTGCCTTTTAATATTGACAACAGAACTGTTCATAACTGTTTCAAAACAAATAAATGTTAGCAATTCACAATTAATGTAATTTTAATGTAATTTTGGTAACATTTAATAAAAAGGTTTCATTTCTTTAACATTGGTAAATGCATTAGGTATCATGAACAAACAATGAAAAATATATTTTTACAGCATTTATTAATCATAATGTTAGTTAATAAAATACAATTGTTAATTGTTAGTTCACCGTGCATTAATGTGCATTAACTAATACAACTTTTGATTTTAATAATGTATTAGTATATGTTGTAACTAACATTAAGTTCATTAGTTCATGTTAACTACAGTAATGTTGTTAATGTTAACAAATTAAACCTTTTTGTAAAGTGTTACCGTAATTTTACTGAGTTATAAACATATAACTGCAGCATATAACTTGCAAAAAGTGTGGCAAAGAGAAATAATTATTATCGATATCGGCTGATCTTAGTGTTCAAAAAAATTGGAGATCGGTATCAGTCTCAAATTTCTTGATCGGTGCACCACTAAAGTGAAACAATCTGTCTGTAAACAATTGTTGGAAAAATTATACCACATGTGTCATGTACAAAGTAGATGTCCTAAACGACTTGCCAAAACTATAGTTTGCTAATATTAAATCTGTGGAGTGGTTAAAAAATGAGTTTTAATGACTTCAACCTAAGTGTATGTAAACTTCTGACTTCAGCTGTATGTGTCTACCAGGCTTGTCAAAGCTTTTTAAGTTTTGATCATCATAATGCTTTTCTAAGCGATGTGTTTTGTGTGTTTAATTTACTGTTTGTGATTTGTTTAATGTTTGTTTTAATGTTTTAGATTGTTTGCATACATGTTCTTCTAATCCATCCTAAATTCACATCTTAACAACTATGACCTGTCAAAAATTATCACTCCTCCACACTTTTTTGTTTTATTTTTATTTATTATTATGTTTTTTATTTAAATGAACCAGAGGTCCAACCTTAAGATATGAATTAATATCAGGGATGTGCACATGTGCAACATGGTTGTTGAGATATGAACATCTGATTGTTTGATCACCGTATACACACCAGACTACAATTTATTTGTTTGTGTACTCAGCAGAAAGAAATGGATAATATGGCTTTGTGAGCTATATAAGGAGCAGCTCATTTCTTGATTTTTGAGGTAGTTGGAGATTATTCAATAAGCACAATCATGATAGAGGGTTTTTTCAGGTGGGCACGTATGCATCCCATCAGTACTTTAAAAGTACATATTATGAGAGTTTCTTAGGCATCTTACAGTGGCAGTTAGGTCCAAATTACCTTAGGGTTCAAAAAGGGATTGGTTTGTTTTTGCCCTCAAGTTACAATATACCCTGAGTTCTGTGTTCAGATCCATCTGTTATTAAAAGTCTTTCATGAGCAATGCAAATTCTGACAGGCTACACTAGAATCTGTAGTGTAATGGTTTCTTGATTATATGACTCAGCTATTTCAGATTGGGAAAAACAAATCATCAAATTATTGTTTTAGAACAAGCTACAAAGAGCTTCATGACACCACAGCAAGACAATCTTTTCCAAAAAAAATTTAAAAGTAAAATTTTGGCAGATAGGATAGCTCATACAACTCAATCATTTTTGTCATGTATCCTAACTGGAAGGTTTCTCTTGTCCTACACGGTTTATTATTCACATTGACAGAATGCCGATACATTTAGTCATAACTGATACTAATGTATTGTTTACATCAGTCTTCATTTTTTATATTTTCAGTGGTTTATTTTAGTGTTTGATTCGTTACAATTCAGTTTTGTAGGCTTCTTCCCCTTTGTGGTAGAATATAGCTCAAATTTGTAATTAAATGACACTTATATTTACATTTTGCACATTCAGAGACACCTGCAGTCTTTAATACCTAACATTTTCAGTGTTCTTGATTCAAAGAAGCAGCTTTGTCTTTGACAATATTCTCAAGCAGACATAATGTGAGTAGTTTTATTTAAAGTCTTCATAAATGTTTTTGCTTTGATACTTCAGTTATATTTTATAACACAACCCTTTCTTGCCTTTTATATTATTATTATTATTTTTTTTTTTTTTTAAATAATGTGCTTTTATGTAAAATTTGCATAACAAATTGTAAATAATAGACCAGCTGGTTTAAGTGTGCTGTTCCTTTGTGAGGTAGCAGTTTGTTAAATGCGTGCTCTCTTTGTAGTAAAACACAATTTCTCACCTGCAAGCGAGGCATACATTATTTTTGTAAGACTGAATTTTTAAATGTACTATGTACATTTTAAACATTTTAAAAAGTGAATTTTGTCCCTTCTGCAGTACTGTCCTTTTGTCAATATTCAGAGCGGTGAAAATTATGGTTTTGTCCCAGTCACTGTTACAAAATAGTTAGTTATGTGTTTGGTAGGTGTAAATTCAAATACTGTCAAATTATGAGTTATTACAAAAAAAAGTGGGTTTACAAAGAGTGCAAAAGGGAGAATCTCTTTAAAACTGTCAGTGAATCTCCAGGTCATATTTCACCCCAACACCAAAAGAAAAAAAATAAGAAAATGAGCAAATTTCTTTATACATATACCCCACCTCCAACATTTTATGACCCTAATGTAAAAAACAAATCTCAATGTTAAAGAAATACTTGCATATTGATTATATTGAAAAGTATGCAAAAATAACAATAAGTATACGTCATGGTGGTGTTTGTTGTACTGTATTCAATTTATGCTGTTTTTTGTTTTGTTTTCGTTTTTTACCCCCCATTCTGTCCAAACAGAATAATTGTAACAATTCATGAAAATAATTTCAGAATGCAAAAAAAAAAAAAAAAAAAATGGCTTCATTTTCTTTATGCAAATTTTCATTTCTTATTTTGTCTTTTGATTTTGGGGTGATTATGAGCCAGACATTTGTTCTTGTAATATGATATGTATATAGGCTAATGTGCTGGAACTTGCGTTCCATACGAAGCCATAAAAAAAAAAAAATAAAGAATCTCAGTCAAAGAATATGTGTGCTTCACCTCATGGTGTAGGGCATATATAGACTCACACATGAGATGGTTCTAAGGACCAATTATGAAGACTAATGTTATTTTCTCAAAACAAGTTGGCAAAACTGCTATCTTTTTAATTAGTAATTGTGTGTCCAATCTTGCTTTTTTTGGTACTGATGTTCCAGCTTAAGTCAGAAATCAAACTGTATGTGCAATGAACAAAATCATTACTGCACAAATCCATCATTATATGAACTTTAACATTTTAAGAGGTTTTTATTCTTTTACTTTCCATCATATTGTGCTTTTAGAAGTACTTTGTGCCTTTTGCAAGACTTTCCTCTTATTTCTAAAGGACCTTTGTATATAATAATATACTTCAATGTTAGAATTAGTAGAATTTCTAACTTAATACAGAAGTAAAAAAAAAAAAAATAATGGGTTTTTTTTTTTTCTTTTTTTTATTGACCTTGTTTTGTCTGGTCAAGGTGTCGCTAACCAGTCCATCAGTGTAGTCTTGATTACATCTGAACATTTATATCATGAAACTGCTATGCAGCCTCAACTCACTTTTTATTGTTCTTGTACTTTTTATCATTCTCATGCACTGGTGGTTATTGCCTCTTTAGATTTCTCTAGTCCAGAGGTAAAAAGAGGGTAATTGATCTCAAAGATAACTGATTGTTCGGGCAGCAGGTTAATGTAATGATATTTGTAGAACTTTTTGTAAAATGTTAAATGAAAACAAGGTTTGGGAGAGCGCTTACCCCCAATCACCAGCAGCTATTTGTGCTCTTATTTTATGTATGTATGCGTTAAAAAGGAGTGTATTGTAAATACACTCTTGCACAGTTTTGAGTTTGATTTGCTTTTGTTTGATGTGATTAATGTCCATGGCTTTCTTTTTTTTTTTTCTTCTTCTTTTTTGTCCTTGGGATAACAACAGTTTACTCATGAGTGTGTAAGAATGAGATTAAGTATTGTGAAGTATGAACTAATGGAGTTTTGCGTAAATAAACATGTATTTTGCTTTACTCAGTACATTTGTATACACGCAGTTATATTTCTGCAAGATGTGCTGCTATATGAATAAAGATAGATATGAAGATCATTCTCTTGTGTCTTGTATATTTTTTTATATAAAGTATTTGTGTGTGTGTGTGCTTTTCCAAATTTCTATTAATTTATTAAATACTAAAAATACCTTTTATGATGCGAGTTATTTCAGGTTGTCAACCTAAAGAAAAGTTAAATAATCGATAAATACATGTATGTGGTAAGGATGTACAGAAAATCTAACTTTTAATGGCATTTTTTCATCATGAAAACATTCAACAACAACTTTGCTCATACAGTGCATTCAGAAATTCAGACCCCTTAATTTTTTTCACATTTTATGTTGCAGCCTTAAGGCCCAAACATACTCTTAGCAAGTACGTGAACACAGACGCACCTTGCTACGCAAGCTCTATTTCACCCGTCGTTGTGTTGTGAAATATGTCGGCGCTCGATTCATAACACAACGCAAGTATGCGCTGCATTCTCAGCGTTGCCGCAAGGGGTGCTAGAGCAGATTTTCTTTTAATCAACAACTGTCATGGCGGACTTGGGCAGCAATTTGAGTTGAATCTTTTCGAAAAATAGAAATGACTTTGTCCCCAGTTCATTCAAACGAACTTGTTTTTTCTCCCTGTCTATCCCCACTCCTCAACTATTGACTCATCTACC
Source organism: Myxocyprinus asiaticus (assembly GCF_019703515.2). Lineage (NCBI taxonomy): Eukaryota > Metazoa > Chordata > Actinopteri > Cypriniformes > Catostomidae > Myxocyprinus > Myxocyprinus asiaticus. The sequence continues at coordinate 4,794,616 of NC_059391.1, read as the reverse complement.
ACAACCGGGCTGCATCTAAAAATGTAGGCAGCTGACTTGCTGCCTACTCAGTTAATGGCTTAACTGACAGCTGTTTTGAATGAATGGAACTCTTAAGGAAACTGGTCTCCGAACAGTTTGAAAAAATGCCTTATTTTCATCCTGCCTCCTTAAACCGCATCTGAAGGCAGATTTTTCCTGGTTTCGGACACCGCACCGGTTTCGTGGACACGCCTAAAAAATCTATTGCCCTCTTGTGGTCTGATGTTTGAAACCGCCAGAGAAATGCAAGAGCGCACGTAATGTATGCACAACGGGACCACGCGTTGGCAAAGCGCTCGCGTCTGCGTACTTGCATGAAGTATATTTCGCCCTTTATGCTAAAATGCTTTAAATTATTATTTTCACATCAATCTGCACTCCATACCCAATGACAAAGCAAAAAACAGATTTTTGATAACTTTGCAAACTTATAAAAATGATATCACATTGACATAAGTATTCAAACCCTTTGCTATGACACTTGAAATTTAGTTCAGGTGCATCCCATTTCTCTAGATCATCTTTAAGATGTTTCTACACTTTGATTGGAATCCACCTGTGGCAAATTCAATTAATTGGACATGATTTGGAAAGGCACACACCTGTCTACACTACCGGTCAAAAGTTTTGAAACACTTGACTGAAATGTTTCTCATGATCTTAAAAATCTTTTGATCTGAAGGCGTATGCTTAAATTAGAAATTAGTTTTGTAGACAAAAATATAATTGTGCCACCATATTAATTTATTTCATTATAAAATTAAAATGTAATTTTTTTCTGAATGCACTGTATGTGGGATAAACTATATTGTTATAGATGCATTTACAGTGTGTGTGTGTGTATATATATATATGTATATGTAAGTATGTTATCGTTAAGCAGAATAAGACAGATGTTTTCATGTATTAATGCCTCCTGTCATATGTTTCCGTTAAATATGTATACTGTATACACTATGCATGATACAGATATCAGTTAGTTCGCACTCTGCTGTCTTTTGATATGCGCACACATGATGTCATCATATCAGCGTTATCGCCAACCCGTGACGCTAGCAGTGCATAGATAAGGAGAGGGTTGTGTTTTTTTTTTTTTTTTTTTTTTTACAATTTCAGGATCAATAATACCAGATATACATAAAAATAAAAGAGTTATTAACCCAAATTAGGATACAGGAGTATTTAAAAAAAAACAAAAAAAAAAACAACAACAAACAGATTTAGGGAATTAAGGACAAGACAGAGAAACACAGATGATGAATATACATACATAAATGTACAGTGTATATAAAAGGAAAGCATCTAGTTACTTAGAATTCCTTTAAAATATTCTTTATTATATTTCTAAAACCTTTTTTTTAATTTATTTTTAACAAAACTGAGGGATGTTAAGAGAGATCTTAATTCAATAATAAAATGGGGAAAAGAAAGAGGGCAGCTTGCAAACTTGTTTATGAATAAAACAGTTTGGCTTGCAGGATAATGAAATTGACAATATATTCAAAAGTTTTGTTTGTGGAATTATTATAGTAAAAAATAATGTCTTTCATGCTAAAAGAATATGTAGTACTGGCAGGATCAAATAAGTGTGAGCCCAGATCTGACCAAATTTTTTTAGTTATGGGGCACTCAAAAAACAGATGGGGAGATGTCTCATCAACATTTCTACAAAAAGAACAAACTATCAATATTCACGAATTTGGAGATGTCAGAGTTAACAGGATATATTTTGTGTAGAATTTTGAAATGTATTTCTTTGACCTTGTTGGAGATCCATTATTTACCAGGTAAAAGCCAGGCCCTACGCCAGTCTATGTCCTCTACAAGAGATAATTTTTGTTCTTTGCTGAATTATCTGGCAGACATGTTTATTAGTACACTTCTTATCTAAAAGATCAATAACTTCCAAAAGCAAGGCAGACCGCATTATGTCAGTATTCCCAGGACAAAAATTAAGGTGATTTTTAATTGAGGGTTAATCCTGACGGAACTGCTCTAATTAAAGTATTAAATTCTTTGAAGGGAACTGGGAAGTTATGGTAAGTCATAAATTGTTTGTAAGTTAACAAATTGCCAGAGTCATCAAATATGGAAAAAATACTTTTAATATTAATCTGGAACCACCTAGAGAAAAAGAGATTTGTTTCTGACAGTAATGTCTGAGTTGTTCCATAGAATTGTGTGACGAGAAACTATGGATAAAACAGAGCTTCCAAGCTAGGAGGCACTGCTGATGAAATCTGGACTGAGCAATAGGTAGTTTATAAGGTGAATAGTTACATCCTAGGAGGAAATAAAGGCCACCAACTTTATCAAATAAGGAATTAGGGATGAAGGACCAAATAGATTTTGGGTTAGCTAGACATCTCTTGAGCCAATTAATTTTAAAAACCATTATTATATCAGAAAAATCTATGACATCGAGACCACCGACCGCTCTGCTGTTAGAAAGAACCTCCTTTTTAACTTATGAGATTTATTTTTCCAGATGAAATCTAAGAAGGTCCTATAAATTTCTTTAATAACCTTGTCATCAATGAATAAAGTCAGGGCTGGGTACACAAAATGAGATAGCCCTTCTGCCTTGGTTAAAAGAACTCTACCATATAAGGAAAGGTCCCTCTGTAACCATATATTAAGGATGTTTTTAGATTTATTCATTTTGTCCAAAAAATTCAATTGCTGTCTCGCTACAGGGTTTTTAGATATGTAAATACCCAAGTATTTGACAGTAGATCTAACTGGGAAGTTTCCTATAGAGTCATGATCCAAGTCATGAAGTGACAATATCTCACATTTTGAAACATTCAATCTTAGACCTGAAGCAGTCAGGCAATTGGTTTCTGTCCTGTAAGAATAATGTGGTGTCATCTGCTAATTGTGAAATTTAGATTTCCCTGCCAAAAATAGAGAGAACTTTCAAACTATAATCTTGTATAATACTTAGGGATAGTAACTCTGTTACAAATAAAAATAAAAAAGGTGAAATTGGGCAGCTCTGCCTGACACCACGCTGTATATCAAGTCTTGGGGAGGTATCAAAGTTAACAATAACAGAGCTGTTGATTCCTCTATAAAACATAGTGATAATATCAATAAAGGACTCACCAAAACCAAACAATTTAAGAGACTGATTTAAGAGAAAATTCTGTTCAATGGTGTCAAAATCCTTGTAGAAGATTTTGAGAATGAACAGACTCGGCATAATCTAACAAGTCCATAACTAACCTTATATTATCAGAAATATGTTGACCCTTTAAGAAGCCTGACTGTGTTTCGGAAATAATAGAATTAAGATCAGTTTTTAACTTGTTGGCATACACTGAAGCCAGAATTTTATAGTCAATAGTCAAGAGCGTAATAGAGCGCCAGTTGTCAATTAAAAGAATATCTTTTCCGAGTTTAGGGATGAGAGTAATGATCCCTTGTTTCATGGTTGCTGTCATCTCACCTTGACTAATGCATTCTCTAAACATGTTAAGTATGGGGATTTTAATAAGTTCCCAAAAATGAATATAAAATTCTACAGAGAGTCCATCGATGCCGGGAGATTTCCGTTTTTTCACTGAAAACAGTGCTTTCCTAATTTCATCAGCTGTTAGCTCAGCATCACAGTGGGATTTGAAATCTTCATTAATAGAAGGGATATGATGTTGGATTTTATCAATACATTTTTAACTTCTGTCTCCATTAAAGTTAGAAGTGTAAAGATCACCATAAAATGTGGAAATAAACTTGGAAATCTGATTAGACTCTTTACAATTAAATCCATTAATATTAAGAACAGTCAGAGCTTTCCTCTTGCCATTTCTTTTTTCAGTGCAAAAATTAGCTAGAATTCCTTTCCCCTTCCTCAAGCCATTTAGCTAAAGACCTTATGAAAGCACCCTTAGCCAAGTCCAAAAAAAAAGTTTCATTAATTTGTAAATGAATGCGCTTAATTCTAGCTCCTCATTTTCTGAAATGTTCTTTTTAGAAACTAGTAAATTCACTCGATTAATCTGTTCAGAATCAGCTTGACATCTAGCAGCATTTATTTCTTTACATCTCTTTATAGCAATGATTCTTGTTTTGTATTTAAATTATTCCCAAGTATCTTTAGAGCAATCATTTAAGTCTTTAAATAATTATTTTACAAGGCTGTTTATACTATCATTAAATATTTTATCTTTCAATAAAATGTTATTACATTTCCAATAACCCCTCAATTTGGAATTATGCTGCATACCACCCAATTTGATAAAAATCTGTTTATGGTCTGTTAAAGGAGCAAAAGAATGAGAAACATCTTTAACAAGATGAAGGGTCAAAGAGATAATTAGAAAAAGGTCAGTTCTAGATTTTAGGGACAAATTCTTGTTAGACCAAGTAAAATCCTGGGCATCTGGGTTGAAAAAACATCAGGCATCATTCAAAGAGAGATCAGAGCACAAGTATAAAATTAAAGAATTTCTATCAGCATCAAGACCAGGGGGGAATCTGTCCAGAACATTATCCATGCACTCATTAAAGTCCCCACCTAAAATAATATAAGAACCACTAAATTTACTAAGTAATTCTTTCACCTTAGCTGTAACCTGAGAAAGGAGTGTCTTATTGGAAGAGTGAGAATTAAAACCATAAACATTACATACAATAAAGGGAGAGTTATTAACAGAAATGATCCATCTGCCATCATCAGATCCTACCACCTTATAAATCTCCCCTTTAAACTTGTACAAAAAAATTGAGACCCCTGCAGAATGATTACTTCCATGACTACAGTTAATTGTATTTCCCCACTGTGTCTTCTAAAAGTTAACATCTGCTTCCCCTGAGTGCGTCTCTTGAAGAAAAATCAGATCAGCTTCACTTCTCTTACAGAATAGGAAAATTGCTTTCCTTTTAACCACATCACATATTCCTCTAACATTCAAAGACAGGACAGATAAAGATGTAAACGTGATCCATTACACAGCAGATAGAAAAATAAAAATTACAAAATAAAATATATATATAAAAAAAGAAAAAAAAAGATTAGAAGATTATTCCCCTAAACTTTCAGTGATTGTGAATAAACTTGGAAATGAACTTTAACATGAAGGGAGAGGTGGCTTACAACCTCTAAACATTTTAAACACACTTTGGTAGAACACCGCTATGGTTAAGGCAAACAAAATATTACATTGGCTCTTAGATTGTAAATACAATATTTCTCTTAAAGGCAAGCAAATCCAACAAACAGGATCTTCCCTGTGAACAAATTATTGGACAATAGAGGGATTGGACAAAAAAAGCAGTACAAGGTATGATCGCGGTCCCAAGAGCACATAGTCCCCCAATGTTCTTCAGTTTTGTCATGGTGTAATTAGGGATGTGTAGAAAATAAAACTAAAATGTGTCTATCATGATTACTAAGGTATGTCAGATATTGTATAGGAGAGACAGTTTATAACCATGGAGATCAATGAAAGGGAACCATGGTTAAGTAAGTCTCAAAAGGAGGATTAATTAGTTGAACATATTAACTAGAATGGGTAAATTAGTTCTACACGAATATACAGGTGCATCTCAAATTAGAATGTCGTGGAAAAGTTAATTTATTTCAGTAATTCAACTCAAATTGTGAAACTCGTGTATTAAATAAATTCAATGCACACAGACTGAAGTAGTTTAAGTCTTTGGTTCTTTTAATTGTGATGATTTTGGCTCACATTTAACAAAAACCCACCAATTCACTATCTCAAAAAATTAGAATATGGTGATATGCCAATCAGCTAATCAACTCAAAACACCTGCAAGCCTTCAAAATGGTCTCTCAGTTTGGTTCACTAGGCTACACAATCATGGGGAAGACTGCTGATCTGACAGTTGTCCAGAAGACAATCATTGACACCCTTCACAAGGAGGGTAAGCCACAAACATTCATTGCCAAAGAAGCTGGCTGTTCACAGAGTGCTGTATCCAAGCATGTTAACAGAAAGTTGAGTGGAAGGAAAAAGTGTGGAAGAAAAAGATGCACAACCAACCGAGAGAACCGCAGCCTTATGAGAATTGTCAAGCAAAATCGATTCAAGAATTTGGGTGAACTTCACAAGGAATGGACTGAGGCTGGGGTCAAGGCACACACAGACGTGTCAAGGAATTTGGCTACAGTTGTTGTATTCCTCTTGTTAAGCCACTCCTGAACCAAAGACAATGTCAGAGGCGTCTTACCTGGGCTAAGGAGAAGAAGAACTGGACTGTTGCCCAGTGGTCCAAAGTCCTCTTTTCAGATGAGAGCAAGTTTTGTATTTCATTTGGAAACCAAAGTCCTAGAGTCTGGAGGAAGGGTGGAGAAGCTCATAGCCCAAGTTGCTTGAAGTCCAGGGTTAAGTTTCCACAGTCTGTGATGATTTGGGGTGCAATGTCATCTGCTGGTGTTGGTCCATTGTGTTTTTTGAAAACCAAAGTCACTGCACCCATTTACCAAGACATTTTGGAGCACTTCATGCTTCCTTCTGCTGACCAGCTTTTTAAAGATGCTGATTTCATTTTCCAGCAGGATTTGGCACCTGCCCACATTGCCAAAAGCACCAAAAGTTGGTTAAATGACCATGGTGTTGGTGTGCTTGACTGGCCAGCAAACTCACCAGACCTGAACCCCATAGAGAATCTATGGGGTATTGTCAAGAGGAAAATGAGAAACAAGAGACCAAAAAATGCAGATGAGCTGAAGGCCACTGTCAAAGAAACCTGGGCTTCCATACCACCTCAGCAGTGCCACAAACTGATCACCTCCATGCCACGCCAAATTGAGGCAGTAATTAAAGCAAAAGGAGCCCCTACCAAGTATTGAGTACATATACAGTAAATTAACTTACTTTCCAGAAGGCCAACAATTCACTAAAAATGTTTTTTTTATTGGTCTTATGATGTATTCTAATTTTCTGAGATAGTGAATTGGTGGGTTTTTGTTAAATGTGAGCCAAAATCATCACAATTAAAAGAACCAAAGACTTAAACTACTTCAGTCTGTGTGCATTGAATTTATTTAATACACGAGTTTCACAATTTGAGTTGAATTACTGAAATAAATGAACTTTTCCACGACATTCTAATTTATTGAGATGCACCTGTATATGTAGCTAAGTGTCTGGAGAGATCACAGACTACTGTCAAAGCCATAGAGACATTGGAAAAACAATGACAAGAGCCTAGAAAAATCTTGGCTATTTAACATCTGAGTAATTGTATTTCTTCCTGTCAATTAAGGCAAAAGAGTTCTTACACTTATCCCTTGCTGCTTTAACAAGCGGCCAGAGTTTCTCCTGTCCTCCAGAGATGGGCTCGGAGAGTCGTAATCCGTTATCTTCCAAAAACCTGCATCTCCTGGCGGCGCGCCAAGCAGCATCACGCAAGTGGCGAGCGGAGAACAAAATGATGATATATTTCGATTTCCAATCTTCTCTTTTCGGACCCAAACGATGGACAATGTCAACGTCTTCGTTGAAGCCGTCGCAGATGTCTGGAGCCACTCTTCCAAGAATGTTAATCGCAACATTCCTGACGTCTTCCCCTTCTTTCTCTCTCACGCCGTGTAGTTTCAAAAGCCATCTCCAACTGTAACGTCTGCACTCGTACAAACCGGCTTTCAGTGACTTGTTTTCTTCTCTTAGACTGTAACTTGGCATCCATGATTTTCAGTGCCTCTTTGTGCTGTCCAACATCCAATACAAGTTGGTGAACCGTAGAGGACAGACTTTCAATTTGTTTAGAAGTTGCTGCTGTTGTCGTTTCATTCGTGGCAATCTTTTTGAAGGTTTCATCCTGTTTAGCAGAATGTTCCCATATAGCAGATAGTATGTCTGCATTTCCATCACTTTCTTCATGTTTTGTTTTTTTGGGTAATGGTTTTTGAGGTGTATTGGGAAGAGGAAAGGCACTGGCTTCTGTTTCAAAATGTGGACTTGAATCGTGCCACATTGGCGTTTCACTTTCAGTTGGAGCATCCATCTGCGTGAGGTCTGCGTGGAGCCAGCACCTGGAATTTCCCCTGAGGGAGTCTTCTGAGACATGTTGTCCAGAACTTGCCTTTCTCCCTTTTTTGTTTGACCCGTGCAACGTTGATGCCAGTGTAGGCTGTATTATTAAGCACCACAAGTGTGAATGAACTACAATCACCCAAAAACAGCCACGGACCATGCATTTTAAGTCAAGGCCTTCAGTGTGATTCATGCCATTAAGAAAACACAGTTTCACAATGAATAAGACACTATGCCTATCATACATTACGTGGCAGTCAACTAATAATACCAACTGACATTTTAAAAACACGTCCATGCACGAAAGCCAGAACTTGAAACGACACTTAACGCTCAAGCAAGCCTAATTTTAACTGCAGCATGACTGTTTTGTGAAATGAACGTCAAAAATCATAATTTTTCATATGAATCTACCAAGGAGGTCTATAATACCTGGAAAAATATATCTAATAATATTTGTGATTTAAATGTTGCTTGCAATACATTTCGTTTCGTCAGGGTACACAGTTATGCTGCGTTCCATTCAAGTGGGATGTGGGATATTCCTACTTGATATCTCCGACCATAAATGCATTCCATTCCCCGATATTCGGAACTGCAATGCTCCCGTTAGCTTAGCAGGGGTATGACTCTCATTAGAGATGTCTCCTAGCAAATCAACTGATAAACAATGCTGCAGCGCTAGCATTTGTGCTTCAGGTGTACGATTATCAAAAGAGATTATAATGTTTTATACATCTGTTTCTGCAGGCATTTGTTAAACAAGCTTTAATATCATGTAATGTGGAAACAAACTCATTTATCGATATCACTTTGTATATCTCCCTGAGTGTGGACATGTTTGTGTGACATCATGCCCCTGCATCTCGGCGAAATCGGAGTTGAGAATTTCTGCACGAGCCTACAAGTTGTAATTCTGACTTCAAGATGCATTCCATTGCACTTTTCCTAGTAGGAAATTGTAAAATCCGACTTTGAGTTGAATGGAACGCAGCACTACTTTTCAAAACTTGATCCGACACTGAATGCTCCAGCAGCCTAATTTACACTTAGAAAACTCCTGATGTTGCTATAACAATGCAAAAAGCACTTACCAATTTACTTGAAGTGAAAATCAGTCCTGTTTAATAAATTAAGCAATCACACAGTCCTGCAGAACATTTCATATTTTTAAATCCATAAGGATCTCTTTCTCAATGGCGATAGCGGCAGTAATGGCGATCTCGCGCTCTTCACTTTCAAATTACATACATCACTTAAAGGAAAATTTCACCCAAAAATGAAAATGTGCTGATAATTTACTCACCCTCAGGCCATCCCAGATGTATCTGCGTTTCTTTCTTCATCAAAAAATTATTTAAGATTTTTAGGATTTCATTTCAGGCCTCCTCCTTTAAACAATGCAAATAAATGTCCTCCATTTTTTGACGGTCCAAAATGCATATTTAGGGTGCATCAAAATAACCCACAAGACAAATAAAGTTCTTCTGAAACAAAACAATACTTATATACTTTTTAACTACAAATGTTCACTTCCGTACATCTCTGTGACGCACGCTCATGAGAGCGATGACGTAAGCTCGTTGGTAAGGTCACGCGTCACATGGAGGAGGCGGCATGAAGCACATCGTTGTTTACAAGAGGAGCGCTGTACAAAAGTTTAATTGTTTTGCTGTAGATTTGTTTTTGTATAAGTGTATTGTTCAGAATGGTCATTTGGCATGTGTGTATCCTGGATGCTTCAACCTTCAGAAACCCCAAAGAAAATGCACACCTGGAAAAATATTAACTTTTTATCGATTGCCTATACATGATCATGAGCGATAGAAGCTCTGGCTTATTTCGCTGAACCTGGATATCAGTACACACCAACATTCTCTCAAATATTGGAGGGTGTGCAATGAACATTTTACCCCTGAAGATTTCAGACCATCGAAAGAAACAAAGGGTCGATATCTGAATTCATCGGCTGTGTCCCTGCTGTTTTTCCAGTCGAAATCAGGTATGTGTGAAAACTTTCAGTGCTCCGCTCATCACCCCATTTCTAATTCACCGCACCTACACCCAATTCACTCGCTCATCACTGCCTGCATAAATAAGTTTGTGAAGCTTCTCTTCTGTGTGATATCACCTGTACCACTGATCTCACCGTGTAAACCCTGTAAATCCTGTGAATCTCAGTAAACGCTCTCACACTTGGTTTCACTAACTATAACTTGTGTGGCTTGAATTCCTGACAGTCATATAGCCTATATATTTCTGCTAAAGAAAAAGCACAAGTAGATAACGCAACGGCATTGCTCGGAAATAAAGGATGGTTATTTACTGCAGTAATGTTTTTTTATTATTATTTGGAAATGATTTATTTTTAATTTTTATATTGTTTTGAAATTGTTTTGGACTGTTTTGGTTTGTGAATGGCGCTTGGTCTGTGCAAGTTTCTCTTGTAAACAATGACGCGCTTCCTGACTCCTCCTACACGTGACGTGTGACTTTACCAGCGAGCTTACATCATCCCTCTCATGAGCGCACATCACAGAGATGTACAGAAATAACATTTGTAGTTAAAAAGTATATAAGTATTGTTTTGTTTCTAAAAATAATCAATCGTTTGCATTCAGAAGAACTTTATTTGTCGACTGGAGTCGTGTGGATTATTTTGATGCACTCTAAATATGCATTTTGCACCGTCAAAAAATGGAGTACATTCACTTGCATTGTTTAAAGGAGGAGGCCTGAAATGAAATCCTAAAAATCTTAAATTTTGTTTTGATGAAGAAAGAAACTCAGATACATCTTGGATGGCCTGAGGGTGAGTAAATTATCAGCAAATTTTCATTTCTGGGTGAACTATTCCTTTAAAGCGTGATTGCATCACTCAAGGCCAGCTAGAAGGCCTCGACCGGGACATATCCTAAAGATCACACCCACCAAGAACAAATAAATCAATCTGATTGGATGATGAATCTCACAATCTGACTTTAGTTGCTCATTCATTTGCACTGTTGAGGGATTCTGTGGAAATTCTGAAGGCCTGACGGGGTGGAGCTCAGGCTCATGCTGCTTTGGGCATGCGATTTGTGAAACAGTTGTCACACTTCGCTTGTAAGCATCAAGGAATAAATTCTGACTGGATAAACTTTTCGTTTTTCTCTATTTGTTTGTAGATTAAGAGTGGAAAGTGATTAAAAATACATAGGCAAAAAGGTGATTGAGAATGAAAGGATGAAAAATATTTATTTATTTGGCATGTTAGGCCAGCAGAGAAGGCTTTGCTGGCCCTGAGAATTCACCACTGCCCAAAAATAGGTTGTTTCATCACATCACCTCAAATTACCTGATGAGTACACCAAAATGTGCCTACCTACTCCGTCGCCATCTTGGACCCCCTATTAGGAGAGTGTCCTCGCTGCAGACTGTAGCGTGATGACGTAGTGGATTTAATCCTCTGCCTACTGAATTTGGGTGAGGTATTGGATGTTTTGGGTTTTGTGCATTACACTTAGTAGTATATCACTTAGTAATAAAGTAGTACAATGACACAGTTTAGTACAGCTTAGCCTTTTTTTTTTTTTTTTTTTTTTTTTTGCCTTTTTCACCCAATTTCCTCGTGGTCGCGTAGTGATTCGCCTCAATCCGGGTGGCGGAGGATGTATCCCAGTAGCTTTTAAAAATTGTCATAACCATGGATTTCGTTAATTAATTGACCTAGTTTTTCCTCTTTACCAACATAAAAAACGTAATGTAAATTAAGCAATATATTCATACTACTCACTATAAAGTGCTCTTCGTTTTATATACCCATGACATGGGGTGTATTGTTTGTTTTCGTATATTAATATGTAGCAGCCAGACATGTTTGGAAGTACAAGAGTGAGATTAAAGTTCATTTTAAATAAATCCACTACGTCATCGCGCTACAGTCTGCAGCGAGGTGTACTTGGGGATAAGTGCTGCTGGAAATGCGCTGTAGTTTACACTTGAGCTTTTTTATTTCCTGTAAGGATAAGCACACAGCTCATCAAGCTCATCCAGCGCTGGAATGGATATGCACTGACTCTATTTCTGTGAAGTTAAAGCGCAGGCTGCCGCTGGTCATTCAGATTAAAAGGTCAAATGGATTGTGACGTCAGGGTTTAGGACGCGTCGCATTGACTTCATGCAGAGCAGCGCCAACACAGAAGCGAGCAGACCGATCCGCACTCCTGAAGTATGAGTCCACAGACACCATCCTGAAGGACAAACATCTCGCAATGGCCTCTTATTTAGAGGTAAGAGACACCAGCGCAGTTTGTTGCTTTATTTAAACCAGACTTGTGAGACGCGCGTCAGATGGATTGGGTTTTGCGTTTCGACCTGATATCGCTTTCCAAACAGGTTGATGAGGTGTAGTTAGGCACTTTATCTCCATAGGATATCAACTATTTTATATTGATCACGCAGTTTTATTTTCCGCCTGCACATCAGAATTAATTAGTCTGAATTAAAGTCTATATTAATGCACATGTAGAGTGGTTTTATAAACGCGAACGCGTAATTTGTAATTAAATTGAACGCGTTCCAAGCCAGTTTGTACTCACAGGCTGATGTATTGCCAAGGCAATGTGCAGTGTTTAAAGGGATAGTTCACCCCAAAATTAAATGCATCTTGTCTTTATTTGCTCACCATCATGTCGTTTAAAAAGCGTATGCAGCGGAAAAAACAGTTAGTTAGTGGAATGTCCAAGCTGCTCTTTTCCAGTCAATGAAAGTATATGGTGCTCTGAAATGGATAAAAAGTACCATAAACTTGCTCCTTATGACTCATGCATTACATTCCTAACTTTTTTTTTGTTGTTGTTCTTTATCAGCATGTTTCACCATCCGTGGAAACATAACATTACACTAAAAGTTATTTGTAGTTGAAAAAGGTTCTTCAAAATATGGTTCTTTTCAAAAATAATTATTCTGTGGCATTGCTGCGAATGTTAGCATTATATGGATATTCTGCTATAATATAACTCCATTTGTGTTTCATGGAGATAAAAAAAAAAAAAAAAAACACGTTTTCGGGGAACATAAGGGTAAGTAAATGTTATGCAGTAATAAAAAAATTGACAAACTATCCCGTTAAAGGAATAATCCGGGTTCAATACAAGTTAAGCTCAATCGACAGCATTTGTGGCTTAATGCAGATTACTACAAAAATTTATTTTAACTCGTCGCCATGGCAACAAAGTTGTAAAATTGGATATAACTTTACACAACTTTAAGCGATTTTATCACACTAAAATGATGTTAAAATGCATATTATTTACACAGAACAGCCACAACTTTAAAACAACCTGCCTAATATCGTGTAGGTCCCCCTCGTGCCGCCAAAACAGCTCTGACCCATCGAGGCATGGATATGGAGATAGAATTGCTGCATATTAACATATGACGAGGAGGAGGGCGGGGCCGGGCCGTGACTATGCACACCTGGTCCCCAATCAGGCTAATCAGCCGAGGACAGGGATAAAGGCAGCCGGATGCAGCAGTTTGGGAGAGAGAGAGCCACATGCAGCTGCCGTGTGTGTTTATGTTTTGTCTTTAATTTTTCATTAAACATTACTTTGAATGTTTAGCCGGTTCCCGCTGCCTCCTTTGCCATTTTAACCCCCCTGTTATACATACAAATGGAAAGATATTTACAATTAGAAAGCTGATTCACAAATAAATTGAATGAGATCCACAAATAAATGTAAGGAGACAAAAATCAAATGAGTTCACAAATAAAAAGAATGTTATTTACATATATATTAGGAGTTTCACAAAAATAAAGTGACTTCACAAATGAATAAAATGAAATTTGCAAATAAAAAAAAAGTATTTACAAGTATATTTAACTCACAAACACAACTCTGTCCAGCATTCATTTGTGAATTGCACGCATTTATTTGTGGATCGCTTCCTGTCCATTTGCGGATCGCTACACGCTTTTGTTGATTTTGAAACAAATCTAGCATCAAGACATGCACACAAATCTACAAATAGGTGGACTACACCCATCGTATACTCAAGCCAATCAGATAACGGCCACATTACTCAGACCAATCGTAGCATGTTCTATCTTCAACCAGTCACGCTTCGTTTTACTATCAGGGTGGGACCAGAGTCACAGTGCTCTCATGAGCATGGAATCAGTTACATACAGATAAGCTCCAAGGCTGCAAACTTTTAAAGAAACGGACGCCATCAGAGGAATACTGTGATTTAAGGTGCGTATCATTTTCTCTCAGTTATGAACATGTGTAGTGTCTTGTTAAATGTTGACAGCTGAAAATTGCCCATTGTAGAGTGTCTTGATCATTGCCTTTATAGCTAACCTGGCTGACTGTATGAGTCTGCTATTTTAATTTTAACCAAGTTTCTAGACTGAAATTTGTCGTCAAAACCTTTACTCTTAATGTTACATGGCAGATCTAAACAGACACACTACTAGACACTACAAAAGATCAATAGTACAAATAGTGTCTTTGTAAAACATGAATCATATTAGATTATTTTAGGAGCACAAACCATAAATTAGTGTACAAGATCTGCTATGCCAATAATTTGGTTTCACATTATGTTAATGTATTTAATAAAAGCAGTTGTAAGGTAATATTTATTAGAATTTTGCATTTTTGCATTCCCTTCATAAAATACAGCATCATGTTCTGACCGTGACAATTGACTCATTAGCTATTGCCATCTTTTTCACATGTTTCCCCTGTGTACTGCCCATCAACTTTGAACACTTGACTCACCTGCTCCAAAACTCAGTGGTTCCAGCTGCAATACAGGACACCTTTTAAAATGTGTAATATGAGATTCTTTATTTTTCTGTTATGTCAGATTTCTTTTAAGTTACAATGTCATGTCTTGAAATGAAAGTGCAATACAAAATTTAAATAAACCATAACATTGTCTTTGGGTTGACTTATTTAAAAGTGAAAATTTTGTCATTTAGTCGCCCTCAAGTTTTTTTTATTTTTATTTTTTAAATCTGTACAGGGTTTCCATGGGTCCTTAAGTCTTACATTTACTTTTTAAAATTTAAGTCCATAAAATGTCTTAAGTATCTTAAATAAATTACAAGATGTCTTAAATTTCGGGGTGTGAATAGAGGAGACGCTTAAAACAGCAGAATCTGTGTGAGTCAAAATCATCTCTCTCTCTCTCTCGTGCATCTGTCAGTTAGCAGCTGACGCTTGAGTTTAATGTGAGCGTGTGCAGGGATGTGCATTTTTACTGAACTTATGATGTAAGTTTTACAGGGTTAACATTATTATTTCTTGTGAGTAACATTGGACTGGTCTGCCATAACACTAAGTGCTAAAAATATAAATCCTTTGAAATATGACTTAAATTTTTTTTTTTTTTTTTATACATTAATATAATGTGAAACAAAATTAATGCCATAGTGGATCTTGTACACTGTTATATGGGGTATTAATTTATGGTTTGTGCTCCTAAGATAATCTAATATGATTCATATTTTATAAAGACACTATTTGTACTACTGATCTTTTGTAGTATTTAGTAGTGTGTCCGTTTGGATCTGCCATGTAACATTAAGAGTAAATGATTTGACGACACATTTCAGTCAAGAAACTTGGTTAAAATGAAAATAGCAGACTCATACAGTCAGCCAGGTTAGCTATAAAGGCAATGATCAAGACACTCTACAATGAGCAATTTTCAGCTGTCGACATTTAACAAGACACTACACATGTTTATAACTGAGAGAAAATGATATGAACCTTAAATCACAGCATTCCTCTGATGGTGTCCGTTTCGTTAAAAGTTTGCGGCCTTGGAGCTTATCTGTACGTGCTTGATTCCATGCTCATGAGAGCACTGTGACTCTGGTCCCACGCTGATAGTAAAATGAAGCGTGACTGGTTGAAGATAGAACATGCTACGATTTGTCAGAGTAATGTGGATGTTATCTGATTGGCTTGAGTAGACAATGGGTGGAGTCCACCTATATTTGTAGATTTGTGTGCACATCTTGATGCTAGATTTGTTTTAAAATCGACAAAAGTGTGTAGTGATCCGCAAATGCACAGGAAGCGATCCACAAATAAATGTGTGAAATTCACAAATTAATGCTGGACAGAGTTGTGTTTGTGAGTTTAAAAAAATATTTGAAAAAAATATATATATATATTTGCAAATCTAGTAGCTCTTCTGTGGGATCAGACCAGACGGGCTAGCCTTCGCTCCCCGCGCGCATCAGTGAGTCTTGGGCACCCATGACCCTGTCGCTGATTCACCGGTTGTCCTTCCTTGGACCACTTTTGGTAGGAACTAACCACTGCATACCAGGAACAGCCCACAAGACCTGTCGTTTTGGAGATGCTCTGACCCATTCATCTAGCCATCACAATTTGGCCCTTGTCAAAGTCGCTCAGATCCTTACGCTTGCCTATTTTTCCTGCTTCCAACACATGAAATTCAAGAACTGACTGTTCATTTGCTGCCTAATATATCCCACCCCTTGACAGGCGCCATTAGGCACCTGTCAATTCTCATATTAATGAGAATTTAATAACACATTTTTATTGATTCATGCAGCAAATCACACAGACATAATAGAAAATACAACCTCAAACCACATGAAATCAAAAATATTTTTTCAAACATGCACTCTCGGAAGTCGGTGATCGGAAGTCAACTGACAAAGACACACAAATGCAGGACCGCTCCATCCACCAAAACACACAATCTGGGGCAAAACAAAAACCGTGTGTTGACCACTTCACATACGAACCTCTGTACTTTCAACCAAAACTCTTGTATCCTAACACATCCCCAAAAAACATGGGATGTGTCCCCGTCTTCCGATTGGCATCTCCAGCAGGTGGGTGTGTCTTTAAGACCAAGCCTATACATTCTAGAGGGGGTCCAATAAAATCAATGCACAATCTTAAATTGCATAAGGCACACCCTTGCATCTCTAGATGCAGACTTGATGTTTTTTAAAATCCCAGCCCACACCCCATCCTCCAACACCAAATTAAAATCTTTCTCCCATAATCTCTTAATAGAAGTTAAAGCTCCATTCCCCAAACTCTGAATTAGCAAAGTGTAATACACTGATGCCTCATGTCCTTTTACCAAAAGCAGCAAGCACCTCTCCCAAAGTATCTGCCGCTCTAGGGGGGTGTACGCTACTCCCAAAAATAGTACAGAGCAGGTGGCGCAACTGTAAATACCTAAAAAACTGAGATCTGGGAATCCCAAAATGTTGAGTCAAATTATCAAAGGACCTCAACACTCCATTCTCAGATAGATCACTGAGTGCAGCAACCCCCCTGACAATCCACTCTGACCAGCAGAAGGGGGACTTATCAATACATAATTTTGGGTTCAACCATATGCTCGAAGCAGCATTCAAAAAAATGTCTGAATTAAACACTCTGGACACTTTTATCCATACCGAGTTCAAATGCGAGATGACTGGGTGTAACTTAAATTCACCAGTTAATTTGATAGGTTGATTTCGCCTGCAATGGCGAAATAGGGGCAAGAACTTCTTGTTCAATACAAAACCAAGGAGGGGCCCTTTCAGGTGGAAGTGACCAATGAGCCAAATGTCTGAGACCGAAAGCATAATAATAAAACAAAATCTTGGGTAGGCCTAGTCCACCTTTGTCAATCGGCCTATGTAATTTGTTGAAGTGCAATCTGGGACGCTTACCATTCCAAATGAAGGACTTCGCTATACTTTCAAATTGCTTGAAATAAGAGAGGGGGACATCTATAGGGAGTGACTGTAGCAGGTAGTTGAATTTTGGAATACAATTCATTTTAATTACATTGACCTTCACAATCATCGATAAATGTAGTGAAGCCCACCTGTCCACATCGCTCTAAAATCTTTTTATTAGAGGGACAAAATTAACTCCAAGTCAGAAAAATTTGGTGGAAATAAAATACCTAAATATTTAATACCCTGTTTGGGCCACTGGAAAGCGCCCTGCTAGATAGCTGCTACTGGACAGTATGCTGTCAGTGCCAAAGCTTCAGATTTAGACCAATTGACTTTGTATCCTGAGAACAGAATTCATAATTCTGTGGAGGCAAGGCATAGATCTAGAAGGGTCGGAGACAAATAATAAATACCATCTGCATAAAGCAAAAGCTTATGCACCACACCTTCTGCAATCACCCCTGGAAAATCATCCTCTTTTCTTATCGCGGCTGCTAATGGTTCCAGGGCAAGATAGAACAATAATGGGGAAAGTGGGCAACCCTGCCGGGTGCCCCTATTCAGAGTAAAATTATTTGAAATTAATCCATTTGTTTGTACTGCTGCTACAGGGTGTCTATAAAGTAACTTAATCCAACCAATAAATGTACTCCCGAACCCATACATTCCAAAATCTTAAAAAGATAATCCCATTCAACCATATCAAATGCCTTTTCAGCGTCGAGTGAGATGGCAGCGACTGGAGTCTGATCATTCACCACTGACCACATGATTTTGATGAAACGCCTAATATTATCAGAAGAGCTACGGCCCCGAATAAACCCCACCTGATCTATGTGTATAAGAGATGTCATAACTTAATCTGTTAGCCAGAATTTTTGACAAAATTTTTACATCTAACTGGATCAGGGAAATTGGGCGGTAACTTTTACACGCTTGGATCTTTTGTCCTTTTTAAGAATCAGACTGATCCGGGTTTGTGTCATGGTTGGGGGAAACTTTCCATTGTTTAATGCTTCTGTATAAACTTCTAGCAAAAGTGGAGCCAATTCTGCTGCACAAGATCCATCTTGCCCCGGAGCTTTGCCTGTAGGCAGGGACTTAATTATCTCTTCAAGCTCCTCCAAGGTTATCTCAGAATCAAGAGAGATTTTTTTTGCTCGGTCGTCAGTTTAGGGAGTTCTAATGGATCCAAAAAATTTCACCAGTAGATGAAGATGTGGAACTATAGAGATCAAAATAGAACTCCCTAAAAGCATTATTAATATCACTGGTCGAGGTAAATATTTCACCGGCAGAAGATTTTATTGAGGGAATGGTAGAAAAAGACTCTCTCTGTTTTATATATCTAGCTAAAAGCTTCCCTGCTTTGTCCCCCGACTCAAAGTATGACTGTCTTGTCCTGAATAACCAAAATTCCACTTTTGGAGACAAAATAGCATTATATCTATATTTCAATTGGGTAAATTCTCTGAGGCCATCAGACAACATATGACATTTCAGCTCTGCCTCTGCCCTTTTAATATTCCCTTCCAATTACACAAGTTCTTGTGCTTTGGATTTTTTGAGGAATGAGGCATACTGTATGATCCGACCCCTAAGAACCACCTTAAGTGCCTCCCAAGCCACGCCCACAGAGGATACTGAGGACCACTTGGTCTCCATATAAACATTGATTTCAGCCTTTAACATTTGTTGGAAATCAGGATTTTGCAAAAGGGATACATTAAAGCACCAACTATATGATTTCTTTTTCTCCGTATGTGGCAACATCTCTAAACTCACCAGGGTGTGATCTGAGACTAAGATATTTCCAATTGAGCAATTGCCTACAGATGAAATGAGGGACTTAAATATAAAAAAAAAAAAAAAAAATCTATTCTAGAATAGATTTTATGAACTGATGAAAAAAATGTATAGTACCTACCAGATGGGTTCAAAAGTCGCCAGATATCTGCAAGACCAAGATTTGTACACTTCCTGTGTAGTGTCACTGTTGCTCTAGGGGGCTTATACACTTTCGCTTCACTATGATCAAGGACTGAGTCCATCAAAAGATTAAAGTCTCCTCCCAAAATTATATCATGAGGTGTGCCAGCGGCTTGCAACATCCCTTCAAGATCTATAAAAAAGCCCTGATCATCAGCGTTAGGTGCGTAAATATTAGCCAAAATCAGACTTTGCTCCTGAATTTCTGCTAAAACAATAATGACTCTTCCTAATTTATCATTAAACTGTTTGAGACATTTGAATTGTAAATGTTTATTTACCAATATAATAACTCCCCTGCTCTTACTTGAGCCAGCACTAAAAAAAAATGTCCACCCCATATCTTCCCAAATTTTTCAGCTTCCTGTGGGGAAAGATGTGTTTCTTGAAGAAACACTATATCATATTTCATACGCTTAAGAAAAGTAACACCCTTTCTTCTTTTTATGGGGTGCCCCAACCCATTCACATTCCATGTGGAGAGGGATAATCCATTCATATTAACAATTGACATCTTGATATAATAGAAAAAAAATGTGTGTCAAAAACAAGATTATACAGACCACAATCCCCATTAGTGCAGCATTCAAACCCTGAACTCCCCCTCCCCCCCCGAACCAAAAAAGAAAAAAGAAAACGTGCGCATTAACCCCGCGCACGAGAGCGCCAACCGGCGTCAATCCCTCCAAACTCAAAAGGTCCATGCAAGCCTGCAAGAGCCCCCACGACAACTTTGCCATGGGATTGCTCAATTTTGCCTCACAAATTTGTAAGGCAAAATTACATAACAGAAAATACTTTATAAAACAAACCTCTGCCAATAGGCATCATAAACACATGTAACGTATAGATTCATTCACGGAACTGACTCAAAGATGTGTTCTTCCACAAAACAAAATTCCAGCCGCTATAAACCGTGTCAATCTGGCCGGGAACTTCAGTGCAGAAGTCATCTTCCATCAATGCAAATGATTCTTTAAGGAAAAGTGTTATTCCACCAAACAGACTCCAGCCGCCAGGCGGAGGCAACGCAAAAAGAAACAAAAATGATGCCCAACTTCCTTCAACAGTAGAGTCAATGAACAGCAAGTCGATCCACTTACATGAGAAATACCCCAATGGTCATAGATTGTATAAAAGACAGTGCTTGTTTCGGACATGTGAATACTTTGCAACAGTCCTTCATCTCTATTCCCAGTCTGGCCGGAAACATCAGTGCAAAAACGATATTTCTTTGATGCAAGAGTTTCTTACACTCCTTGAATCGCTCATGTTTCTCTCTTGTCGAATTCGCTAAGTCCAGGAACAAGAAAATACTGTGATTCTTCCAAGAAAGCCTTCCCTTGTTCCTCGCCTGGCACAACACAAGATCTTTATCGGATGATCTCAGAAATTTGACCAAAATTGATCGGGGCCTGTTTCCCTCAGTAGATCTACCCACCGGAACTCTGTGAGCTCCCTCGATTTCCAGCCCGCGGCCCGTAATGTCGAGCAGACTCGGGAAGAGTTCATCGAAGAATTTCACCATATCTCTGCCCTCCTTATGCTCAGGAATTCCAACAATTCGGACGTTATTCCTGCGACTTCTATTCTCAAGATCTTCAATTTTTCCAAGAACACATTCCAAATCAACTTTGGTCACGGGTGGATTAGCGGGTAATTCCCTCTCCAATGACTCAAGACAATCGATTTGTCTCTCAACATCCATCACTCTTGTGACTAACTCAGAGAATTTTGTTTCCATCGCCGTAATCGATCGACGTATAACATCGAGATCCTCCAAGTCAGCAAGAATCCTCATCAGCATCACCGACATGTTGGACAGTTGACGCTGGATCTCCTCTCTCATTGCACCAACCAAATCGAGTCCCCGGTCTGTAGGCCTGATGGGGCTTTCATCCTGAGCACGTAAGTGTCTTTTAATGTCTCCAGAGCCTGAGGATTTTGACTTCTTTGCCATATTTTACCTCAAAGACCACATGTGTAACTGACTGTATCGAATTTCACCAGGTTATCACATAAAAATAATAAAAAATTTAGCAAAGTGCACAGAGCTCGTTGCTCACACGTCTGCTCCCTGTATGGTGTCACGTGACCTCCCATATTAATGAGATAATAAATGTTATTCACTTCACCTGTCAGTGGTTTTAATATTGTGGCTGATCAGTGTATGTCTTGTGGCTATACTTTTGAAACAGTTTAGAGATTGGCTTCCTTTCGCTTCTATTGTATGTGCCTCACTGGAACACTTTTTTTTTTTTTATGAAAAAGAGGAGCAAGTCAAAATTAATTTTTGTGGTAATCAACATTATGCCACAAATAATGTCTATCGAGCTTAAAGGGATAGTTCACCCAAAAATTAAAATTCTCTCATCATTTACTCTCCCTCATGAAATCCCAGATGTGTATGACTTTCATCAGCAGAACACATTTGAAGAGAAATAGAAAAATATCTTTACTCAGTAGGTCCTTAAAATGCAAGTGGATGGTGGTCAGATTTCTGAAGATCCAAAAATCACAGCCAGTCAGCATAAACGTCATCCATGTGACTCCAGTGGGTAAAGTTAAAGTCTTCTAAAGCGACACGATTGCTTTTGGTGTGAAAAAGATAAGTATTTAAGTACTTTTTTTAAACTCAAAATCGTACTTCCGGTACGTGTGTGTGACATAATCGCATTGGCATTTGAAACACGTGAGAACTGACGCAAGTGCGTCACAGCTGGATGAGCAGCGCTGTTTACAAGTGTGGAGGAGGAACGCTGTACAGAAGCTTCGTTGGTTTTGGTTTAGATCTATATTTATCCATTTCTTTACTCACAATGGTGCGTTTGTGTGCTTATCCTCGATGTCTCAGCTGAGAGGAGAATGTGAGATTACGTCCGTATCATGGCAACGTGAATTTGTCACACGAGAGACCGCTTGGACTCCACCCTCTCATGTAGCTTACTGGAAGCAATGATTTAGAGTTTTTGTATCGCTTTAGAAAACATTAATTTAACAGCTGGAGTCGTATGGATGACGATTATGCTGACTATCTGTGATTTTTGGAGCTTCGAATAATGGCCCACCATCCACTTGCATTTTAATGATCTACTGAGCTGAGATATTTTTATATGTTTCTTCAAATGTGTTCTGCTGAAGAAATAAATTCATACACACCTGGGATATCATGAGGGTGAGTAACTAATGAGAAATTTTCATTTTTGGGTGAACTATCTTACTATTTAACTTGTATTGATCCTGGAATATTCCTTTAATTACCATCACCTTTACATCAGCACTCAGCAAACTGGCCTTTCTGATGCATAATATAATGTTCATAATGTTAATTTCATTATATGAAACATTTGATTTCAAACATACCCTCTATATACTGAAATATAACGAGACTAAATATAATAACTGTTTATCACCTGAAAATGTAAAATATTATTTGTTATTTCAGATAGCTGATGACAGCAAGGGGCATGAACTGGATCTTTTTTGTGTACCGAAACACTATGAGGAGGATTTGGACAGTGTCATAATACCCAACGGCCTCATTAAAGATAGGTACGTTTAATTACTTTCTCAGTACTGCACAAACAGTGATGGTCTATTGGTTTGTCCCTTATTTTCATTGTCTTTAATACAGGATTTTATCTGTTTGTGTTTGATGAGATTGGGAAGTGTTCATTTGTGAAATGATACCACTCTGCAGCGTTATTGATGCAGCCGGAGAATGCCCCCACTGGTAAAAGAGCCCTGTGTTCCTCCTGTAGATCTAGTTAATGATGTCCATCACTGACCCTTATTTCATTAGTGGATAGGAGAGGCATGTGATTTGAATTCGGCTTTCCCATTTCTTAGTTTAACTAATTTCCACAGGAATCTCTCCATGGACATTCTGGCATTATTTGAGCCAGTTTTAATGAATGCATGCATGTCATTGGTTCTCGACTGGCAGGTCACAGGTCTTTTCAGGTTGTGAGCAACAGGGACAAATTATGTTAAATGCTAATAAAAAATGCAATTAACATAATTTTATTGTGTATAGTTAGGATAGCAAAATAAATAGGCATATCAAAGTTTAAAGGGAGGAGAAAACTCTTACTATATCTTTTGTTTTTGATGTAAAATCACGTTACAATACTGACATTTTTGCAAAATGATTTTTAACGTGTCATGGTAGTGAAATGAACACTAGAGGTGCTACAACAATACATTTTTTTTCACTTTATCAAAAATCACACATAAAATGGCAGATTATAATTTCATAAACACTTGTCGCTCTGTTCGTCACACAATGCTATTTTATGATATTTAAACACTTTTACTACACCATGACTGGCAGAAACATCATTGAAATGTAGACGCCCTCCAGCAATTACAAGTGTGGAGTTGTATTTTCCAAGAATGAAAACTTGCAAGCGATTTACAAAAGCACTCAGTCCAGGCAATCATTGATATGAACATATGAACACATAGCCCAGTTTATGTGAAGCACACAATCAAACTGCAACAGTTGTTTGACTGAAATAACAATAGAAAATGGAACAAAACCACCACACTGTTTCTCCCCAATACTTATCAGGCATACAAGATTAAATAACGCTATTTAAACAGTGAAAATAGTCAAATGCAAGCTATGAATGTGAAGGGTAAATAAATGTGTATCCAGCTGTAGGGAGTGTTATAAGGGACAGTCAGAGTGGGATTCCCCATTTAATCTCTCGGCTTCAATACGCATCCCATGTCAGGTAATAAGACATGTTCTTGGGCTGGGGAATCTACCTCAAGTGATTCGCCGATGACCAGGGGAGGGGGTCTCACTTGATAAATTCACATCTTAAATCCGGAAAAGTGCGCGTCCCAGAGCGTTCATTTTGGCGAAATTATGGGACATCATTGCTAATACGAGACAGATGAGAAAGCAGGTAGCCTTACTGCCATAAACTACAAACAAACTATAGTTACAATAGTACCACTTTCAGTGTTTCAGTACCCCAGCCACTTTCTCTGTCAACTCAACGGCTGCGACAATTACGTATGTTGTGGAGGTGGTGGGGACTTTGCAAACGACACTATACTTTGATGTCACAATGTAGCCAATTTCAAAACGAGTCATTTTTGCAGGGTGGAAACCAAAAATGCCAAGAGCATGAAACCATCAAAATTTAAGAGACGTTTTTAAAATCGACTTTTTAAAAATTGATTTATTTATTTTGTCAGCCTTATTAATAATTTCACAAGTGGTTGGGCTTATGCATTTCATGGTATTTTTTTTATTATTTATTTATTTATTTGGGGGGGGATTTTCTCCCCAATTTGGCATGCCCAATTCCCAATGCACTCTGGGTCCTCGTGGTGGCGTAGTGACTCACCTCAATCCGGGTGGCGGAGGACGAATCTTAGTTGCCTCCGCGTCTGAGACAGTCAATCCGCGCATATTATCACGTGGCTTGTTGAGCGCGGTACCGCAGAGACATAGCGTGTGGAGGCTGACGCTATTCTCCGCAGCATCCACGCATGACTCACCACACGCCCCACCGAGAGCGTGAACCACATTATAGCGACCACGAGGAGGTTAACCCAATGTGACTCTACCCACCCTAGCAACCGGGCCAATTGGTTGCTTAGGAATCCTGACTGGAGTCACTCAGCACACCCTGGATATTTTGTGGTATTATTAATACATTTCAATGGTTGATTGTTTTATAAGGAGATTTTTGTTAACTTGTGTATGATAAGAAATGCTGGGGCAGTGTTGGGTCGCCGTTTGAAGAAAAACCTCAAATATAAAAAACATTTATCTACTGATCTACAAAAAAACTTCTCTACAGGACTGAAAGGTTGGCGAGAGATATTGTTCGGGACATGGGTGGACATCCTATCGTGGCTCTGTGTGTCCTGAAAGGAGGGTATAAATTCTTTGCTGACCTGATGGACTACATCAAGACACTGAATCAAAACAGTGATGAGTCTGTGCCATTGACTGTGGATTTCATTAGACTAAAGAGCTACTCAGTGAGTGCCAAATCTACAGCTCTACAACTACATCACCGCATTATTTACTTAACAGCACAAGCTCATTCGCTGGCGTAGTCTTATGCATGCTACTGTCCATATTTAACACTGACCAGTGATTAATCAGACATGTAGTGGACTGCTTGTATCCTTCACATTTTTCTTAAAGGAATTTTATGGGTTCAGTGCAACTTGGACAGCATACTGCCATCTGTGACATGCTGCCAACTACCACGTTCCTCAGTTCGTAAAAACAAACACAAATATTGTTTATAATAATATACTCACAATGGAAGTCTAAGGGGTGAGGCATTGCAGCAAAATAATCATTAAAATACACACTATCGAAAGCCACAAGACAAGACTGTAAGTGCATTACTGCAAGCACAGTTTTGTTATTTATTTTGTTATTTTCTGTGGTAATGGACAGCATATCATAGATGCTGTTCATAGATCTTATCTTGCATTGAAATCGTTTTTTATCTGATTTTTCTCCAGAATGACCAATCAACCAACTCTGTAAAAGTTATTGGTGGAGATGAATTATCTGCTCTTACTGGCAAAGTGAGTTTGAATTAGAATGTTGTATACTCCACTGTTCTTTTTAATGATAATTTTCAGTTTATTTGGATATAATGGTCAATCTGTTTTTTTCTCTCTTTCTTCCTTGCCCTAGCAGAACGTGATTATAGTTGAGGTGAGGTTCACTTTTTGATGTGATATTCATTGCCAATGGAGTGCAACAGTTGGGTTCTGGAAGTAAAAAACCCATTCATTATCTAAATAGGCAAATTAATTTTAAACTATAGCTTATAAACCTTTAAAGACAAACATACTGTGAGCTGCCAGGTTGTTAATTGATGGTATATGCCTCAGTTGAAGCCAGTAGTTTGCATTATTTAAAAATCATGTTTACTAGAGGAATTTCTGGTGAAGAACTACACTTCCCATGGTCCTGAAGAAAAGCACTCCACCAATCAGAGAATCACAGCCAACAATGCACAACAAAGAGCTCTGCAGTGACCAACCACTTGCAAGATGCATTGTGATGAAAAAATTAGTCGTTTCCCTACACTCTCAAATGACTTACATATTTGTATGAATCCTATATTTTGCAATACACTTAAATATTGATTGTATACTTATCAACAACTTTAAATCTATAGATTTGAATCACATCATGAGCAATGCTTCATGGGTTTGTAGTTCATTCTCTCACTAAAGAGGTTAAGTACACAGTCTTGTATCTTTGTCTTTTTGTCGGATTTCCAAATACTTTTTATGCTTCAAATCAAAGTTAGCAATGTTGTGATTCAACTCAGAGCTGGTTGGTTTGGTTCACGGCTTACAACTCTTTTGAAGGATTTTATAAAATCT
Source organism: Myxocyprinus asiaticus (assembly GCF_019703515.2). Lineage (NCBI taxonomy): Eukaryota > Metazoa > Chordata > Actinopteri > Cypriniformes > Catostomidae > Myxocyprinus > Myxocyprinus asiaticus. Next base: position 4,767,499 of record NC_059391.1, on the reverse strand, counting down.
CTATGAGAAATTAGTTGGGGAAAAATACTTCCGGAACCAAGACAGCTAAAAAAAAGCAGGCCGGCACTGTTGCACTCTGTCGTGTTCATACTAACACAACTCCTTCATTTTGCCTATGATGGAGTGAGATGTTGTAAATCAATGCAAATGTATTATTTTCTGTCCCCCAGGACATTGTTGAAACAGGAAGAACTATGGAAACGCTGCTTAAACTATTAAACGAATGTCATCCAAAAATGGTGAAAGTTGCCAGGTAAGTAGTCTTTCTCATTTGCTATTATTTTTAAGTTTCTCTCAGGAAGGGTAGTTGACTGAAAAATGACATTTCTGTTATCATTTATTCACCCCTCATCTTATTCCAAACCTGTATGACTTTGTTTCTTCAATGAAACAAATCAGGATCTTAGTCAGAATTGTCAAGCTCCAAAAAGGACAAAAAAACATCATAGAAATAGACTGTACCACTCATACTAAAGCCATTATGTAGCTTTTTGTGAGGAACAGACTGAAATTTAAAGGTGCACTCTGTAATTTTTTTGTTTATGTCGTCCTGAACTTACACTGACACGTAGTGGTGTGGATGCAGCATTATTTATATGCAATAGTTTTCAGTTTTCGATGCCACTGTAGAAATTCACTGAGTGAAATTGTCCAATAACAGGGCGGTTACTGAGATTAAGCGAGTAGTATTCGGCTGGTCATGTGATTCTAACATGTCAGCCCCCATGAGGGGACCCTCTCCATGAAGAATAAAATAGCTTTTATATGGTTACTGAAATGACTAGTCTTTATCTCATGTGAGAGCTCATGATTTTATACATAAGTTTCAAAATTAAAATTCGTTTCTTTAGGAGAAATTTTTTTTAAATAAGGAAAAAAATACTGAGTGCACCTTTAAGACTTTATTCACTGAAAATTGGAAGAGCTCTCAAATTTCATTCACGCTTCCGCATATTCAAACATGTCGCATCGCAATGACATGTGAGAACCAATTGCGTTAGGTTCCGCTGATGTCAAGTTTGAATATGTGTTAACGCAAATAGTAGTACTTGGTGTTTTTTTTATTACATTTTTTTGACTTTTTGGAGCTTGATAGCCCCTAGTCACAAAAATGAAAGCTTGCTGTAAGGGGGTTCAGTGGAAAGGAGGAGGCGAGAACCGGCTTAAGAATATAAATAATAGTTTAATAATAAACGTAACCAAAAACACACAACCATAAACACACAGTACAGCTGCCTGCAATTCTCTCTCTCTCGAACTGTCCTCCCCAGCCGCCTTTATCCCTCGCGCGCCCCATCAGGCTGATTGGGGACCGGGTGTGCGTCATTCCAGCCCGGCCCCGCCCTCCTCGGCTCTACATTCCTCCTGGCGTTGCCTGACGTACACCCCCCCCCCCCTTCCTCTTCGGGGGGCGTGCCTTGCGCCCCAACTGCCGGCGGGTCATCCCCGCCTTCCTCGACCTGGGAGGAGACAGGAGGGGAAAAACAACAACAAAACAAAATAGGTGAGGGAAAGGCCAACACGGAGCGACAGAGAGAGAGAGAGAGGGGAGAGAGAGAAAAAGGAACTCACCAGTTCTCTGATGCGCCGTCGCGTGGTCCCCGATCACTCCTCCACCCTCTCAGGCGGACGGCAGCTGCTCCTCCCCGGGCGGACTGGAGTCAGACCTCCGACCTCCAGCGGACAGAACGCCCCTCCACGTTCCCGGCGTCCCGTGGGGACACTCCTCCTCCCCTGGCAGCAGCCCTACCACTCCAGGCGGTCGGGGAGTCGCTTCCCTCCTCCCCCCGCAGACAGCGGTCTTCTCTCGACCCCTCCGCGTTCCCGTCGGATGGCAGCTGCGCTTCCCTGGGTGGACGGCAGGTACGAGGACTCTGCGACGGGAATCCCTCCTCCTTCCCGGGTTTCGGCACCAGTGTAAGGGGGTTCAGTGGAAAGGAGGCGGCGAGAACCGGCTTAAGAATATAAATAATAGTTTAATAATAAACTTAACCAAAAACACACAACCATAAACACACAGTACAGCTGCCTGCAATTCTCTCTCTCTCAAACTGTCGCCCCTGGCCGCCTTTATCCCTCGCGCGCCCCATCAGGCTGATTGGGGACCGGGCGTGCGTCATTCCAGCCCAGCCCCGCCCTCCTCGGCTCTACACTTGCATATTCTGCATAATATCTCCTTTTATGTTCTACAGAAGAAAGTAAGTAATAGGTTTGGAACAAGATGAGGGTGAGCAAATGATAATTTATGGGTGAACTGTTCCATTAAGATCTGCCATGGCCTGGACAATACCTACTGTATTTATTTCACATTCTGTTCATCATGTGGCTGAACAGATGGAAGTGGAAGAGGTTTCTGTCAGATATGATGTTCTATGTACATTAATGGTTAAATGGCTTTTCATCCATCACTGATTTAACAACAGATGTGAGTATATTTATCAGAGTGAATGGTTTAGTGTCTATTTTCCACTGAACACCATTAGCTAACAGTTTGGAATAGGACAGTGGGTCTCATTCACTAATAATTGCACACAAGTATTCGTTATTGTGTACGCAGAAAAGATTCTTACACAATTTCCATGGGAGACGTACACACATAAATGTGATCTTAGCATTGTTCTAATATTGATGAATACACATTGTTCTAAATGAGAACTGCAGTTATAGAGTGCAACAGGTCCTGGAAGTAAAGATCCCATTGACTTTTTCCATAGGCAAATGCATTTGGAACGATAATATATAAACCTTTAAAGACAGATCTACTGTGAGCTCCAAAGTTGTTAATTGATGGTATATGCTGCTGTTGAAGCCGTCATTCTGTGTTATTTCATGCATAAATACGTGAGTAGGCCTACCCGCGGTTAGTGAATTAGACCCTCTGTTGTTTGCTCACTTTTAAAAATATGGTATATCCCTTAACCCCTAATACACTAGATTTTTGTTGTTGTTTTATGTACCTCTCACAACATTTAATTCCTGTCATATAATTTCAGTTTACTTGTGAAAAGGACACCCAGGAGCTCAGGCTACCGTCCAGACTGTGAGTTCCTTTGTATAGCTCATCACTGGGTTTTATTGGATATCATGAGCATTTCTGTTTAATCCAAATCGGTTAGAGAAAAACAAATCTCCAGCATTTATACTATTGGACATGTCATTCGCACACACACTCATCCTTTCATGCTCAAAGTGGTTATGCAATGCTTTTAGACATAAAGCTGATAAGCTCTTTTTATCCATTCATTCTGCGAGCACAAAAGTTATTGGCGCTTGACTTCTGCTCTTGATCAGTCGGAGTCAGGTATCAAAATACAGATATAGAAGTGAATGGATATGTAGTCTATGCAGTCCTTTTCATTACTGTAATGCAGACAAGAAAATATTTAAATTGTAAAGAATTTCTATATCATGTACTTATTTTTTCTTTAATTTAGGCTAATTTAAATAAAAAATATATATAATCGTATCCAGACAGGATGATTCATTTTCACGGTAATAAGAATTGGTTTTTTTCCCGCAATTCGGTAATGAGAATTTAACGGTCCTAAAATAAAGCTTCATTTATTAATGCTAAATATAATAGTGCGGAGGCCCTGTTCTTCTTCTAAGGATTATTAGGGCCCAATCACTGAAAGTGCGGAGGCCCTATTGTTCTTCTAAGGATTATTATTAGGGCCCAAGCACTGAAAGTAATTGTACTGATTATGGGGCCAGGCAGTGAAGCTGCTGGAACCCTATTGTAAGTGTACTGATTTTCTTTTTTTTTAGGGGGCAAAGCAGAGAAGCTGCTGGAACCCTATTGTAAGTGTACTGATTTTTCATTCTTACTCAGAGACCGTAAGTCGTGGAGACACCAAACTTGGCAGGATGATCCAAAATCCCCCCCAACTACTCAGGCGCACATACGAACACCCATCTGACCCTAGGTGGCACTGTAATAAACAATTTTACATTTTGGCTCATATCTCTGCAACCGTAAGGGCTGGAATCGGCATTCATATCTGTCTATAATTATTTCTGCCATTTTTATTTTTTGAACAACCTACTTTTTCAAACTCCTCCTAGACCGTTAGTCCGATCTGCATGCAATTTGGTATACCTCATCTACAGACCCTTCTGACAAAAAGTTATCAAAATAATTTCGATACGTCAAATTGTTCCGAAGATATTAATGATATAATTCCTTTGGTTTAATGCGATTTGAGTAATTGATCAATAGCTACTCATCGCAAACTCCAAATGTAATCAATCCCGGTACACATAGTCAACAGGACGTTTAGAAGATGTCAGCAAAGTTTCGTACAATTCTGCCCCAGGGGGCACTACAACTAAAAAACTGTCATAACTTTGCAGCCATTTGAGAGACAAAGTTCAAATTAAATATGCATCTTCTTTGGTTCAAATGCTAAAATATTCTTAAAAATCGAGTCGACAAATTAACAAAAATGGCCACCAATGGCCATTCAAATTTCAGCACCTTATAACTCGTATTGGGAATGGCCAAGGGTTATGGAAATTACTATACACAAGCAGGGTGACAACTCGAAGCCGCATATAACATTTTGTGACAATCGGCCACACGGTGGCGGTATAATTAGCTAATTCGCATTTTTGCTCATAACCCCGGAACCGTATAGGCTACAATACAAATTTGTAGCTTCTCTGAATCCACCTGTGCCCCACAATGATATGGCCATAAGGATTTCCATTCCTGCAAGAAAACTTTATCACAAATATTTTTTTTAAAACCTACTTTTTCAAACTCGTCCAAGGCCGTTTTTATGATTCGCACAAAAGTTGTTATACATCATCTACAGACCCTCCAGACAAATTTATCAAAATAATTTAATTTTTCAAATCATTCTGAAGATATAATCAAATACGTTTTGGGCTGTGTGCCGTAATAACTAATTGGCCTGTTATCTTGTTAGCACAATTTTCAAACTTAGCGAAACTGGAAAAAACATAAAAAATAAACATGGGGAAAGGAACATTCTGAGACCACATGCAAAATTACATAAATTTGTCTAGAGTTATAATAAGAAATAGCTATATATAAAATGTAATTTTTTAGCTATTAGAAATATGGAGATAAAACAGGCTGTTTTACTGTTTGTCCACCAGAGGGAGCCACATGCCAAATACCTTCTGTTGTTCTTATTTGTCAATTTCCAGAGCTTCAGTAATTGTAATTCCTTGTCATGTCACTAATTTTATTTAGACTTTTTACGGTGTGCACGTTCCTGCACTGGTAAAAAAAATACAGCATGTTTTATCTACTATAACACACCCTGTAATAATATGGTTTGGTGATACGTATGTATACCCTGCGAATTTACACATTGGTAAAAAGCCTGTAAATCAGCACATTCAAGCGATGCTGGTTAACAAGATGCCAGAAAATGTAAGACGCACTTTATGTTGCTGAGGTCACTCCACGAAACTACGTAAGATTCAAGTTGGGCTCTCTGCGTCATTATTCAAAACTGTTTGCATCGATATGACCAAAGTAAGAGCTTCGTTCAGGAGTTGGTGTGGTTATTAGCAGTAATTAATAATTATCAAAGACAACTATTAATTATTTAAATCTATAGAACATTGATTAGAATCATCATTAGCTTATTAATCCTTCAAATCAACACTCATCAAAGATAACTATCAATTATCAAAATCAATAGAATATTAATAAGGATTAATATTGCCAAGGCACAACTCTGGAATCAGGGACTAATAACCAGACAGTATAGCAGTCTCAATATAGGATTGTTCTCTTAGGGAAGTTGACATCCGGAGAACATCGACATTCAAAACGAAAACAATGAAGGCTTGAATACGAGCACTGACACCCCCTGTCAGCCCTTAACACAGGTGCATGCAGAACAATACCAAAACACTTCTCTTTGAAAAACAACAAAGTTTACTGATGCAGTAATATCAATTAATAATCAATACAATGCAGTCAATAAACTTACAACTACAAACTAAACAGTAACATGATTAGATATGGTAACAGATAAGCCTATAATACATGAGAGGAGGGTAGGTACTTGTGTGAATGGGTGTATGTGTGTGTGTGTGTAAGGAGAGAAGGAGTGCATAAAATGGCGGGCGTGGCTCTCGTGGAGAGTACGTCACGCAAGGTTTCCGGCCAGAGAATGTGGTCGTGAGCGTGTCTCTGCTGGTACGATAACTTAGGGACAAAGCTGGGCTCTATCACCAAGTTATCTGTTCGCCAAATGTGTGTGCGGGTATGTTTGTGAGTGGTTATGTGTGTGTGGTTAGCACGAGAGAGAGAGAACAGGGTGATGTCATCGAAGCTGGTTTTAGCCACGTTTAGAGTGAGCCAAATCTATGCCCTTGCTAGAGGCAGAAATAGCAAAACAAAAACAAAAAAATGCTTTGTGACCTACTCATCTGCTGTGTAAAGAGAAATGTTTAAAACAGACAACTTTATCCTTAAACACCCATTACATCTCCCTTCGCCATCTCTCTAGAGCTCCATCTGACATATAGAGGTATTTTTTTCTTCCTTTTGAATAACATAAGTAGCCCTATGTACTGATTTACGTAATATAAATAATATATTAATAATGTACATACATCTTTAAAACATCATCCTATTATCTATCTTTAAAATATATATATATATATATATATATATATATATATATATATATATATATATATATATATATATATAATGTATATATGTTGCAGGGATAACATAATGGTTAAATATTCAGCTTTTTTAATTTTTAACATGCTTAGTGATTTAAAACCGTTCGTCAATGTCGTTTGAAATGACCAATCAAATCAAAGAAGGCGGGACTCGCATATCGAGAGGAGCAGCGCACGGCTCAATGCAAAGCAAGTTGTTCAGCAGTCAGTGCAATGTACGATGTAGTTAAGTGAAACTATATGGCTTTGTTTCTTTCAACATACCATCTGATTTCTTTGCCTAAGCAAAACTAGTTTTCTGGTGGTTACTAAAGTGTTATATTTGCTTTGTAGCATACAGTATGTTGGTTTTCTGGATGGTTGCTAGGGCATGCTATGCAGTTGTTAAGGTGATCTCTGCTGTGTGTTTTGAGAATTGCTACAGTATGTGGTTGCCAGGTTGTTACTATGCTGTTGCTAAGTTGTTTTCTGTGTTTTTAGCACATTGCTATGCAGTTGCCAGGGTGTTCTGGGTGGTTGCTTATTGGCCTCAATGAAAAGAGCCCACCACCACAAGTCTCTGTTCTGGTCACTAATATGACTCAACTCCCTCCTTCAATGTTCCAATTTTTATGGACTGTGGTGTTTTGTGGCATTTACACTCATCCCATAAATATGATCATTCTGATGTGACTTGAATGCACTATTAAAGGGATAGTTCGTTTAAAAATGAAAATTCTCTCATAATTTTCTCACCCTCATTCGATCCAAGATGAGTATGACTTTCAATTTTTTTTTCTTCTGCAGAACACAAACAAAAAAAGATTTTCAGAAGAATATCACTGTTATGTAGGGCAATTCAATGTAAGTGAATGGTGGCCAGACCTTTTGAAGCTCCGAAAAAAAACACATAAATGCAGCATAAGAGTAATCCATAAATCTTCAGTGGTTTCACCAATGTCTTCTGAATGGATCCAATTGGTTTTGGGTGAGAATAGACCAAAATATAACTCCTTTTTCATCTATAAATCTTGACATTAGCAGTCTCCTTGGAGATCAGAATTTCAAGCTTGATTACACTTCCTATAGTGCCATCTAGGGCTCTGTGCATACGTCAAGCACTAGAAAGTGAAATCAAGCTTGAAATCATGATTGTGCCTAGAGATTGCAATGGCAAGATATACAGTGAAAATGAGTTACAATATAGTTTGTTCTCACCCAAAACCAACTGAATCGCTTCAGAGGATATGGATTTAACCACTTTAGTAGTATGGATAACTTTATGCTCCCTTAATGTGCTTTTTGTAGCTTGAAATGTCTGGCCACAATTCACTTGCATTGAATTGACCTATAGAGCTGAAATATTCTTCTAAAAATCTTTGTGTTCTGCAGATGAAAGAAAGTCATACACATCTTGGATGGCATGAGGGTGAGTAAATGATGAGCACCACCAATGAAATAAGTTACCATGGGTTTAATGAACTGTTCCGTAATTTATGCAATTTACTTGTACTTTTGATACTTAAGTAAATTTAATATCAGTTACTTTAATACTTCAAAATAAATCAGTCACATTGATGTGGCTATTGTGGGTCACGGTTGTAGCGCCACCAACTGGCCTAAGGAAGTGTGGCACTTTTAACAGACTTTGAAATATGACTCTTATGTTTACCTGAATTGCTTCAAATTGTTTTATAATAATCCGATAACCGATCACTGGTTATCACCGGCAGGTGCATGCCGGTTAGAACTTGCCCATCTCAAACGAGCCTAATGAAATACATGCTGTTTTTTCTTCAATCATTGGATTGGATCATAAGCAGAGAATGTGAAACATAAGTAGCCTACTGTCGCTCACATTTAGCATGTTTTAAAAATGCACTCTTTTAACAATTTAAAATGTTTTCACTGTAATGTTCTAATTGCAAAATAGACTGTAGAAGATGAAAGTTGAGTTTTAAATTTAATTTGATACCAAGTATGTGAACACTGATGATATGCATTTGTTTTTTTTAGCCACACTCAAATGGCCCACCTGTTGGCCAGTGACAGTTAACAGGTTTAAAATGGGTGTGTAAGACAACCTCTGTAGCACCCCCATTTTCACCTACAGTCACCAAAATTGGAACGTACATAGTTCTCATCAAGCCGGAGAACTTTTGTAATTATAGTCATTAGGTCCGCCCAACAGGAAGTTGGCCATTTTTGATTTTTTTTAATATTGCGGTCTCTGAACTTTTAAATAATCCTCCTAGGGGATTCATGAGGCTGTCACCAAATTTAGACAACATTATGCCAAGACATTGAAGATGCTAAATTGTGAACAGATTTTTGATACATTGAACGGTGTTGTCATGGCATTAAATTAATTGCGAAAATGGGGAACAGGAAGTGTCTTATATCTTCTGTGTGCAATGTTTGATTTAGATCAAAATTGAGATGTATGTTTAGTCTTGGGGGCTAATCACATGGATGTGACTATTTTGGGTCATGGTCATAGCGCCACCACCTGGCAGCAGCAAGTGTGGCTCTTACAACAGACTTTAAAATAGTTCTCTTATATTTACCCAAATTGCTTCAAAATTGTTTAGAATAATGTCAAATGACAAACGCATGTGTCCACCTTGCATTGTTTTCTGAAAGCAACCAGGTGGAAATGGACCTGTGGTGCTTGGGCCTATCATCGCTGCTTGCAGCATTATTTTATAAATTTTTCATTAGATTTTTGGGGTGAAATATGACCTCATTAAAATGATATCATCAAGAACATACCCTGTGTCTCAATCAGCTCCCTAGCTACCTATGTCGTGAATATGTGTATGTAAACACAAATTTGGGCACTGGTAAGTGTGGTCCTCTACTGAACATTGGGACACTTATGACTCAATCACCCGTGACACGTTAACGAGCTCGCGCATTGAAGCGCAGCTGTTATTAATCAGCACCATCTTTTAAAGGGATAGTTCACCCAAAAATCATTTACTCATCCTCATGATATCCCAGGTGTGTATGACTTTCTTTCTTCACTAGAACACATTTGAAGAAAAATAGAAACATTTCTTAGCTCAGTAGTTCCTTAAAATGCAAGTGAATGGAGATTTCTCTTTTGAAGCTCCAAAAATCAAAGACAGTCAGCATTAACTTCATCAATACGACTCCAGCAGTTAAATTAATGTCTTCTCACGATCACTTTTGGTGCAAAAAAGATCAATATTTACGTTTTTTTTTTTTTAACTATAATCCAATGCTTCAGGAGAGGGTGGAGTCCAAGCGGTCTCTCGTGTGACGTATTCACATTGCCATGATACCGAGGTAATCCCACGTTCCGTACTCGGTTGAGACATCCAGGATAAGCATACAAATGCACCATTGTGAGTAAAGAAACCGATAAATACAGATCTAAACCAAAACCAACAAAGCTTCTGTACAGCGTTCCTCCTCACGTGTAAACTGCGCTGCACTTCCGGCTGTGACGCACGTGCGTTGGTTCTCGCGCGTTTCAAATCCCAGTGCGATTACATCACACGTGCATACCGCTCCTGACCAGAAGCATGAATTTAGAGTTAAAAAAAAGTACTTAAATATTTATCTTTTTCCAAAAGCAATCGTGTCACTTTAAAAGACAATAACTGCTGGTGACGTACGGAAGAAGTTTATGCTGACTGTGATTTTTGGATCTTCAAAAGAGAAATCTCCATTCACTTGCATTTTAAGGACCTGCTGAGCTAAGACATTGTTCTATTTTTCTTCAAATGTGTTCTGCTGAAGAAAAAAGTCATACACACCTGAGATATCATGAGTAAATAGTGAGGATTTAAATTTTTGGGTGAACTATCTCCTTAAAGAGAAAATAAGGCTTGTACTTAATAGATTTACACTTGTGCTCACCATCTAATGGCTTGAGACTTCAGAAGATATTGTGACGTTTCCAGTAAAGGAACATAGTGAGCAAAGATGCTCCCTTTTTTACGGTGCATTGCGGCATTTTTTATGGAGCAAACGTTTCAGTGCAATGGAACGATTTTGCGATTGAGACAGCCCAAAAAAGGCCGACTCACTGTTCAGTGCCCTGACTACTGAACTAGGGAGCTGATTGAGACGCACCCATGGATACACCATCTGAAAAGCATCTGTTAATTTCCCCAATGTTTAAGGATGTCAGTCATTCTCTTATGTTTGTGTAATATTGTTTCTTATTTTTAAATTGCATGTACTCTCCTTTTAGATATTGGATTTGAAGTTCCTGACAAGTTCCTGGTGGGATATGCTTTAGACTACAATGAATATTTCAGGGATTTGAGTGTAAGCATTTTATATGTAATTTCATCTTACTGTACATGTATCAGTGGTGTAACTTGGATCTGTTTTTCATCGCCCCTTGGCCCGCAGTCATTTTTATGGTTCCTTTTGTTTGATCGTTGTGGGCCCCCCTCTCACCCAGGCCCTAGGGCGGCTGCCCACACTACCCTCCCTCTAGTTATGCCCCTGCCATGTATATAGTGTGCAATATAAAATACATCTGTGCAATAGCAATTTTTGCATGTAAAATTGATCTGTGCAAAGGGAATTTAATAAACATTTGTACAATACATAACTTAGTGTATATTGAGTGAATATTGTGCAAATTCTTACATTATTATGTCTAATCAGAATTGTATTGTATCTCTTTATATCTTTCAGCATATCTGTATATTAAGTGACAGAGCAAAAGAGAAATATAAAGTATGATGTGGCACCCAAGTGCTGGACGCATGAGAACAAAAATCACTGTGAACTTCTCTCCTCGCATTTTATTGTTGTTGTTTTTGTTGTTGTAAATGCGAATTTATTTTTGTACCTGTGATCTGAACTGAATCGTGAACTCATACGACATGGATCCCCACAGATAAATGACTACACTTATAGTGATGGGATAAAAGATGATGTATTTTTGTTCAAAATAATAATCTAATTATAATTGTGATGATGGTGGTGTTACTGGATTGACAAACAAGTGATGTTACTGGTGATGATTATGGGCAGAGCTGCCATACAGTTTGTTTTCATTGAACTGAGGCCTTAGATTAATTGATTTTATGTTTATATGGAAGTCCCTTTTGGCTATTAGTTGTAAAAGATTGTTAATCATTGTAGCTGATTATTTATATTTATTTTATTTTCTCTAGATATACACCCCGGTAACTTCAGAAATATACAGATGTACTGAGATATTGAATGTGCTATTGTTATAAAGGATGTGGTATTTAAATTAAGGCTTCTTTGATTAGAACAATAATAAAATAACACCGATATTAACATTATTTTTGTCCTAGTTTTTTTTTCTGTGTATGTAAATATGTGAGTACATTAATTCTTAATGAGCTGAATTTTATTATTGTCTAAGCGGGTTTGTCATTTCTGGGGCCCCAAGCAAAGTTTGGATTTGACACTGCCCACCAAATAGTTACATCACTTAATCCACTCAATTAATACATGCATATTATTACACACAACTGATAATTGATAATGGCATTATGTTCATATAGCCTAAGGAGAACTGGTTCCCAAGCTGAGTCCGGTTTCTGCCAAGGTCTTTTATTTTTCTTTCTCTCCACTAAGTTTTTGTTAATTGCTATAAGGCATTAAGACAAAATATTAAGGCAAGTTTTTCAATTAAGCTTTTTACTGGGGACTTTGACATTTATTGGATTACAGACAGTACAATACGATTTTCTGTAAAGCTGCTTTGAAACGTGTATTGTGAAAAGCTCTATACAAATAAACTTGACTTGTTCAACATCTCTACAGTTTCTGATTGCCTCACCTGCACACAATCACAAATGAATATTTGCTGCTTTAGTATGTTGGCAAAATGTAGTTCACATTGCATAAGTCTTAGTTCTAACAGGGATTAGAAATGGTGCAAAGGAGAAAAACGAACAAAAAATGTGCAGAACACACAAAAACAACAAAAAAAAACTATATTTTGTTTATTATTTTTTTTATTTTTTTCATGAAACAAAATAATTTTTCACATTTGACTTAATGAAAATTTAATGAAGAGTCCTGTCCAGTGCTGACAAATATGTTTGGATCAAAGGTGTTTATTTAAAATAGCTAAGAAACAGGAAGAACTAGGCCTATATGTTTTAGTCCAAATTCTGTTATGGACACTCTGTGAAGTTGTTTTATCTCTATTTTATAAGTAGGCTTGACAGATGGCATGTATCCTTTTATTATTATTATTATTATTTTTATTATTATTATTCAATTGTACTTTAGACTATTACAAAATTGTAAAATACACAAATAATATGTTTAGGTTACAACTGCATCTGTTTCTGAATCAATTAGGCAGTGATTGATTTCATATAATTTAAATTAAAACATTATTAGCAAAGTATATTCTCATTTTAAAAAGAAACATACATCAACCGTTCTTCAATTTCATTCTAAAGGCCCCGGCATGCTCTTGGCGAAGTGATTCTTTATTCTTTGCTAATAGCCAGAAGAAGTTTGAAATTGCCTGAGCAAAGACATACTGTTTGTGAACATTCAGACACCACCCACACTGCTGGGGGAGGCGTTTAGAAGAGCATTTAAAAAATGAGGATGCTGAAGACTTCATGTAAAACATCAACTAATATGACATCAAATTGTGTTATCAATGACTTCATGCCTCATTCTATGAGTAGAATTCACACGAGATCAGTAAAAGAAGCTGTTTTATCAACTCGATGATTGAAAGTAATATAATATACAGTGTATATGCACTAGATAATGTGTAATTTGTCATGTTTACATTCATGGCGCTGATGCACTGTTAGCGCTAACACACTATATGTAGTCATAATATGCGGCAATTACACTCTGTTATTGTAACTTATGATAACACTGACAGTACTGCAAAGATGGGTGTGTAAAAGAGTGTATGATAGGTACTGTATGATAAGAGTAATGATAGGCATATCTTACTTTGGGCAGATGTGTGAATGGCTTTCATTGCAGAAGGTTTATGAGTGAAGCAGCATACCAAAAAAATGGGTGTAATGGGCATTTAAGAGCATTTGAGTAGATTTGATTCCTTTCATAGACTAATTAAACAAAACAAAACAAAAATAGCATAACATGTTCTTGAAAACTGTCTCTCAGCGAATGATCATACAGATGTAGGTAAGTTTGCACCAGCTCACTAATAACTCTACACGCCAGTGTGTTCATATTGACCGATCTTAACTGACTGAACGGGAATAAGTTGTCGGTCTCAAAGTGGGTGGAGCTTCAGGTCACACCTACCAGTGATGTGGACTAATGGCAGTAAGGTATTTAGCAGCCGGTAGAAATCTTTCATGAAAATTCGCTCTGGCGAGCTGTTACAAACCACCGAAACAAACTCAATAACACCTCTTTGGCAGATTTTGTTCAAAATGACGTCACACTCGTTCGTTCTTCGATTCCGTTGGAAGTGTGCAGGGGCCTTAATAGTTCACCAATTGGAAAGTAGGCCACAGATCGGCGAAGGTGGATTGTCAAAATATTGTTTCGGCTCAGAACAAGGCAAACTATGTGTAAAGATGATGTATGATGATACTTCAATAGGGCTAGTTTCTCAGCATTTCCCTTGCCGCTTTACTAGGGCTTGCTTCCGAGCTTTTGCCTAGGTGCTTTACAAGAGCTAGCTTCTGAGTGTTTCCCAATGCGATTCACTAGAGCTAGCCTCCGAGTGTTTACAGAGGTGCTTTTCTAAGGCTAGCTACCAAATGTTTCCCTAGCCACTTTAATAGGGCTAGCTTCCGAGTTTTTCCCTAGTTGCTTTACTAGAGCTAGCCTCCGAGCGTTTCCCTAGGCACTTTACTAGAGCTAGCCTCTGAGTGTTTCCATAAGTGCTTTTCTAAGGCTATCGAACATTTTCCTACCCACTTTAATAGGGCTAGCTTACAAGCTATACCATAGCCAATTTACAAGGGCTAGCTTCTGAAAGTTTTTCTGACCGCTTTACTAGGGCAATCTTAAAAGTGGTTTTCTAGCCACTTTATTAGGGCTAGGTTCCGAGCGTTTACATATGCGCTTTTCTATGACTTTCTTCAGAGCATTTTCATTTAACATGGCTAGCTTCTGACCATTTCCCTAGGTGCTTTACCAAGTCTAGCTTCTGAGAGTTTCCCTCGGCGGTTTAATAGGGCTAGCTTCCAAGCATTTGCATTAATCAGCATATTAAATTATCACAAACTATGCTGAATTTTACACTAGACCATTAGACTAGGTCAATAGAAAGTATATAAACTCCAAAAAATTTTTAGGGACATATTGCAAGGAGAACATTTTTCAAAATGTTGATATTAAGAATGCAAGAATTATAGTGTCTATAGCGTTTTTTCACTATTTTGATCATGAAGGTCTAATTTTATTTCCTGTACTTATTAATATTTACTGTAGTATAACGTTCAACAAAGTGGTAGCTGATTCAAATAATCAATCAAATAATCTGCTTTTGAATTTCTTTAAAGATTCAATGCCATTAACTTTGGCAGCTTCGGCAAATCTAATTAAAGTGTCAGACTATAGTTCTTTCTTAGATGAATGAATGATTGAAGGTATAAATTAGAAAGACTGGTTTCATGGTAAAGTTTTCACCTCTTGTAAGGAGTTCTAGGTTCTATTCCGCCCTAATTTAACGTACTTATTTAATAAACGAATGCTGTCACTCAGTGCCACTGATAACAGCAGCAACGAGCACTCATTATACAAAAAAATAAAATCCAGCGCTGGATCGACATTTATTGTAACATACGAACAAAATGGAAACTCCTATTCAAGAATTGGAGATGTTTCTTCTGCATTATTCTGCATTCTGTATCTGATGAAAGCTATATCAAAAAGTGGTATGGACATGTCCCACCCATCCCACCCATAAATGACGCTGTAATGGATGGGCAAGGAGGAGGTGGGAACCGGCTAAACAATCAACATAAACTTTTAATGCATAAATTAACTTGAACAATGAACTTAAACATAAGGGAGATGCTGTCCTTCCTGCCATTCCACCAGCCGATGATCCATCCTGCCTCCTGGAGAGAGATGAGGGGAGGGAAAGGGGAGAGGGAAAGGGTGAGCGGGAGGCACACAGAGAGAAGAGAGAGAGAGAAAAACTTGCTCGCCGGTCCCCGGACATGCCATCGCCTGGTCCTCAGCCAATCCTCTGCCCTGTGGAGGACAGCAGCGAGTCCTCTGACCCCTGGCGGATGGAATGGCTCCTCCTCTTCTCGGCGGATGGCAACGGTTCCTCCGAGTCTTGGTGGCTGGCAGTGACCCCTCCTTCCTCAGGCAGACGGCTGTGGGTACTCCTCTGGCGGAAGGCAGCGGCAAGGACTCCGCGACAGCACATCCCTCTTTCTTCCCGTGTTTTCCGCACCAATGTAATGGGTAAAGGATGGGCAAGGAGGAGGTGGGAACCGGCTGAACAATCAATGTAAACTTTTAATGCATAAATTAATTTAAACAATGAACTTAAACAAACATAAACGCACAGCGTGGCCGCGTGTGTGTCTCTCTCTCTCTCGAACTGGCCCCTGGCTCCCCTTTATCTCCCTCTCCCACTGATTGACTCAGAATCGACCCACAAGATCAGAACTGCACATGGAAATTGCGTTCAGTATTTGCGCCGTTGCCTGATCTGCATAATTTCTTGAATCAGCCGCTAAATCTGTAAAGACAGCGTGTGTAAATAACCAGTGCTTGTACTGGCAGCAATCCATTCTTAGTGAATTCTCCACTAATTCTTAGATTTTTAATAAAAGTTATTAATAAATGTAAATGACTAAATTCACTGTAATGGTTTATAAACAGACCACCAGAAAACCCTTATCTGTCGACCACTAATACGAATAGTCTATCAAAGGAACGCATCCCACTGTGGTGTTATAAATCTCTGAAAAATGCTGAATCCAGAGTTTCAGAGTGAAGAGCTCACTGCTCTTAAAACTCGTCCTCTCTAAGTTAAGCATCCAGATATTCACAACTTTTCGGGGCAAAAAAGAATACAATATCTCACGTTTTAAGTGATCACCAGGCTTTCAGTTTCTGCCGTTCTCTTTTTTGTGAGTAGTACCTACATCAAATTGTGGTTTGCGGATCTAAGCGCGGCTACGCGACTGCAGCCGCAGCACAGAGTGAACATTACTCGACCCTGAAAGCTCATCGTAAAGTTTGAGCGCTGGAGATTTCACAATAGCAAAGTAAATAAGACTCATTGTACAGGTTCTTTGTTGCAACACTCTTAATATGCAACTTTTGTGAATTTTCCAAGCACCAGAGATTAAACAAAATGATCAAAACTGTCGCACTGCACAGCTTTTGTTTTGCCATCCATCTGATCCATTAGGGTGGGCAGATGAACCTTCAGGGTGGGCAATGCCCATTCTAGCCCACCCATAAACATGCCCTGCATTAACAGATTACTGTAAGAATAACATTTGCTCAGACATTGCAAAAATAAATAGATAGACAAACTAATAAATAAGTAACTAGAATAGTAATTTTTACGTGACCAAACAGACATGATTACTAGTACTAAATTATAATAAGATTGCATTAGACTTTAACAATGTACTCTGAAGACCATGCAAATCCAAATCAACAAATAACTACTAAAATACACATATTTAGATAATACTAATTATTAATACCATGTTTGGATTCCGAAAGATGCATACGTATACGTTTTTCTTAATTATTTCCTAACTCACAGCATTAACAATTACAAAAACAACCAAACTGCACTCTCACAAGGTAAAGTTACTCCATGAATCGCATCCTAAATCACTCTGATGCAATTGTTCATGCTCACACTGCACTCCTGTTGATATTTCCCTGAGCTCCAGATGACAGGGAGTCAGAGAGAGAGTAGAGGTGAGTCGGTATGTTTGTCACCCCTCCACCATTGTTAATCAGCAAATGTGTTATATCTCCGACTGAAGAGAGCGAGATCTCCGCAAAAGATTCTGCATGTGTGACACCCTCAGACAAAATCGAGTTGTTTTGAGTCTGCTAGAGTGACACCAACTTTATGTGGGCTAGCTTCTGAGTGTTTCTCTAGATGTTTGTGTACTGTTAGTGATATGTTCAGTCAGCATCACCCTGTAATTTCATTAATTCTCATATTAAATGAATCACAATCTATACTACATTTCACACTAGACCACTAGACCAACGCATTAGTATCATAAGGGATTACTTGTGGTCATTTAAAGCAACTCAATATTTACACTTTACAGTAAGAATAAAATCTGCACAGA
The DNA here is from genome assembly GCF_019703515.2 of Myxocyprinus asiaticus. Lineage (NCBI taxonomy): Eukaryota > Metazoa > Chordata > Actinopteri > Cypriniformes > Catostomidae > Myxocyprinus > Myxocyprinus asiaticus. Next base: position 4,749,569 of record NC_059391.1, on the reverse strand, counting down.
CATTACAAAAATAAATGAACAAATAAATACTGTAGTCGTTTTTATGTAACCAAACAGAAATTATAACTAAAATTTAAAGATTTGTCTGTTTCTAATCCCATCTAGCCAAATAAGATTGCAAAAGACTTTAACAATGCACTCTGAAGAGGATGCAACTCCAAAACAACAAATAACTTCTATAACACAATATTGAGGTAATACTAATAATCAATACCCCATGATTGGTATTTTCTGCTGTGTCGGAGCTGCCATCTAGTGTTCTGCTATGAAACCTACCATACACACGCAAGACTACAAGTTTAATTTTTAAGAATTATTTCCTAACACGCAGCATTAACGATTACAAAAGCAACCAAACTGCTCTCAGTATGAATCCATTAGAGAGACATGAAAAAGATATCTTAAGATCATCTTTTCTCTTTCAGTTGCACTTCCACCATGTTAAGGAAAACATATTACAAGAAAAAAAAAAACATACTCAACAGGAATAAACTTAAATTGCAAACTGCTCATTTAAATTGTAGACTGTAAATAGTTTTTATCCAGATTCATTTCTTGCAAACAGCATTAACGATTACAAACCAAAGCTACTGCAATAATAACTGTAACCCTAAATTAAATGTTAAAATCATAAGTATCCATGGACGTTATCTTACCTTCCATGAGCTGCTTTTACGTGGAAGTAACTTCGAATGCGCCTAATAAGCAAGTCGTGCGGCTTATATAGCCCAACAGAGATGACGCATGAAATGGGTTTACAACATCACAGAATGCGCTTCATTGCTTTTATCCGACGGATGAACTCATGAAGAGTTCTAAAGAGTTTAGCTCATTACGTAATGCCTTTAAAATATATTTGTATGATTTTGTAGCCAAATAAACAATTTCCCTTCTGATAAAAAACAAAAAAAAAAAAAAAACAGAACTGCCACTTATTGGATGTTTTTGGCACCATCCAAAAAAAATGCCAAAAACATCCAATAAGTGGCAGTTCTGTGGACAGAAATGCCTTGTTGATGAGAGAGGGCAACAGAGAATGGTCAGACTGGTTCGAACTGACAAAGTCAATTGTACAGAGCGGTTATCTGAACAATTGTTGTGAGAAGAATATTATATCAGAATGCTATTCTGAGATGCGGGTTGGCACTGTTTTGGCAGCACAAGGGGGACCTACACAATATTAGGCAGATGGTTTTAATGTTGTGGCTGATCGGTATATATATATATGCAGGTGCTGGTCATATAATTAGAATATCATCAAAAAGTTGATTTATTTCACTAATTCATTCAAAAAGTGAAACTTGTATATTATATTCATTCATTACACACAGTCTGATATATTTCAAATGTTTATTTCTTTTAATTTTGATGATTATAACTGACAACTAAGGAAAATCCCAAATTCAGTATCTCAGAAAATTAGAATATTACTTAAGACCAATACAAAGAAAGGATTTTTAGAAATCTTGGCCAACTGAAAAGTATGTACATGAAAAGTATGAGCATGTACAGCACTCAATACTTAGTTGGGGCTCCTTTTGCCTGAATTACTGCAGCAATGCGGCGTGGCATGGAGTCGATCAGTCTGTGGCACTGCTCAGGTGTTATGAGAGCCCAGGTTGCTCTGATAGTGGCCTTCAGCTCTTCTGCATTGTTGGGTCTGGCATATTGCATCTTCCTCTTCACAATACCCCATAGATTTTCTATGGGGTTAAGGTCAGGCGAGTTTGCTGGCCAATTAAATACAGGGATACCATGGTCCTTAAACCAGATACTGGTTGCTTTGGCACTGTGTGCAGGTGCCAAGTCCTGTTGGAAAATGAAATCTGCATCTCCATAAAGTTGGTCAGCAGCAGGAAGCATGAAGTGCTCTAAAACGTCCTGGTATACGGCTGCGTTGACCTTATTGACCTCAGAAAACACAGTGGACCAACACCAGCAGATGACATGGCACCCCAAACCATCACTGACTGTGGAAACTTTACACTGGACCTCAAGCAACGTGGATTGTGTGCCTCTCCTCTCTTCCTCCAGACTCTGGGACCCTGATTTCCAAAGGAAAAGCAAAATTTACTTTCATCAGAGAACATAACTTTGGACCACTCAGCAGCAGTCCAGTCCTTTTTGTCTTTAGCCCAGGCGAGACGCTTCAGATGCTGTCTGTTGTTCAAGAGTGGCTTGACACAAGGAATGCGACAGCTGAAACCCATGTCTTGCATACGTCTGTGCGTAGTGGTTCTCCCCAACATTTTTGAATGGGTTTTGTTTCACAATCCTCTCCAGGGTGCGGTTATCCCTATTGCTTGTACACTTTTTTCTACCACATCTTTTCCTTCCCTTCGCCTCTCTATTAATGTGCTTGGACACAGAGCTCTGTGAACAGCCAGCCTCTTTTGCAATGACCTTTTGTGTCTTGCCCTCCTTGTGCAACGTGTCAATGGTCGTCTTTTGGACAACTGTCAAGTCAGCAGTCTTCCCCATGATTGTGTAGCGTACAGAACTAGACTGAGAGACCATTTAAAGGCCTTTGCAGGTGTTTTGAGTTAATTAGCTGATTAGAGTGTGGCACCAGGTGTCTTCAGTATTGAACCTTTTCACAATATTCTAATTTTCTGAGATACTGAATTTGGGATTTTCCTTAGTTGTCAGTTATAATCATCAAAATTAAAAGAAATAAACATTTGAAATATATCAGTCTGTGTGTAAAGAATGAATATAATATACAAGTTTCACTTTTTGAATGGAATTAGTGAAATCAACTTTTTGATGATATTCTAATTATATGACCAGCACCTGTATATATATATATATATATATATATATATATATATATATATATATATACACACACACACACACACACACACACACACACACACACACAGTGCATTTAGAAAGTATTCAGACCCCTTCATTTTTTCCCATATTTTGTTATGTTGCAGCCTTATGCTAAAGTGCTTGAAATTATTATTTTTTTTCCACATCAATCTACACTCCATACCCCATAATGACAAAGCAAAAAACAGATTTCTGATAACTTTGAAAATTTATTAAAAAGAAAAAACTGAAATTTCACATTGACACAAGTATTCAGACCCTTAACTCAGTACTTAGTTGAAGCACCTTTGGCAGCGATTACAGACTCAAGTCTTTTTGGGTATGATGCGACAAACTTTGCACAACTGAATTTGGGGATTTTCTGCCATTCTTCTCTGCAGATCATCTCAAGCTCTGTCAGGTTGGATGGGGACTGTCGGTGGACAGCCATTTTCAGATCTCTCCAGAGATGTTCTATTGGGTTCCAGTCTGGCTGGGCCACTCAAGGATATTCACGGAGTTGTCCCTAAGCCACACTTGCATTGTCTTGGCTGTGTGCTTAGGGTCAATGTCCTGTTGGAAGGTGAACCTTTGGCCCAGTCTGAAGTCCTTAGCACTCTGGACTAGGTTTTCATTTAGGATATCTCTGTATTTTGCCACGTTCAGCTTTCCTTCAACCCTGACCAGTCCCCCAGTCCCTGCTGCTGAAAAACACCCCCACAGCATGATGCTACAACCACCATGCTTCACCGTTGGGATGGTATTGCACAGGTGATGAGCGGTGCCTGGTTTCCTCCAGACATGACGCTTGGAATTGAGGCCAAACAGTTCAATCTTCCTTTCATCAGACCAGAGATTTTTGTTTCTAATAGTCTGAGAGTCCTTTAGGTGCTTTTTTAATGTCTTGCATTGAGGAGAGTCTTCTGTCTGGCCACTCTGTCATAAAGCCCAGATCGGTGGAGTGTTGCAGTGATGGTTGTCCTTCTGCAAGTTTCTCCCATCTCCACACAAGGTCTCTGGAGCTCAACCAGAGTGACCATCAGGTTCTTGGTCACCTCTCATACCAAGGCCCTTCTCCCCGATTGCTCAGTTTGGCCAGGCAGCCAGCTCTTGGTCCTGGTTGTTCCAAATTTCTTCCATTTAAGAATTATGGAGGCCACTATGCTCTTGGGAACCTTCAGTGCAGCCGAAATTTTTTGTAGCCTTCCCCAGATCTGTGCCTCAATACAATCCTGCCTCTGAGCTCTGCAGACAGTTCCTTTGACCTCATGGCTTGGTTTTTGCTCTGATATGCATTTTCAGCTGTGAGACCTTATGTAGACCTTATGAATTTGCCACAGGTGGACTCCAATCAAAGTGCAGAAACATCTCAAAGATGATCTGGATAAATGGGATGCACCTGAGCTACATTTCAAGTGTCACAGCAAAGGATCTGAATACTTATGTCAGTAAGATATTTCAGTTTTTTTCTTTTTAATACATTTGAAAAGTTATTAAAAATCTGTTTTTGCTTTGTCATTATGGTGTATGGAGTGTAGATTGATGTGGAAAAAAATATTTAAAGCATTTTAGCATAAGGCTGCAACATAACAAAATGTGAAAATATGAAGGGGTCTGAATACTTTCTGAATGCACTGTACTGATCAGCCACAACATTAAAACCACCTGCCTAATATTGTGTAGGTCCCCCTTGTGCCACCAAAACAGTGCCAACCCGCATCTCAGAATAACATTCTGAGATGATATTCTTCTCACAACAATTTTAGGAGTCTGAATACTTTATGAATGCACTGTATATATAACTGAATTGTTCTTAATGGGAGTTGTGATGTTAATGACAGCATTTTTGGTATAGTGATTTTTTGTTAGAAAAATGTGCACACAAATAATTTTTTAATTATTTAAATGTGAAAAGTAGAATTTCCCTTGATTTTGCCACTTTTAATACATTTGTTACAGAGGATAATTTAAAAGGTCTGGGTGGGGAACATGCTCAAAACAGAGGAATTCTGCCAAATTTAACCTTTAGTTAGGGGACACTAGCAGAGGCGTCATGCCCATTCAAAGTAAGAACTGTGCCCCCTCAGATATTTGAGCCAAGAGGATTTTAAATGGATTATTTTAACTTCCAAAAACATATTTTTACCTTTGATAATTAAATTGAATGATTATTGCACATAATAAAAAAAAAAAAAAGAATGTGTATGTGGCAGAAATCTTTATTCACATTCTAAATGTATTTTTTGTAAGTCCAATGGAGTCACATGTTCCGCTAAAGGCGATGTGCTGTGGCTGCCTTGGATCGCGGCTCATAGGGAAGGTCTGCACATATGGGAAAGCACCAAGCTAATTAATTAAATCAACTTATGTGCAGTTAACCTTTCCAAACTGTGTCTGTCTCAGTGGAACAGTCAGTCTTTTTTTCATAGTCTAATATAGATTATGTCAGTATTTTTGTTTGATTGGTCACTGTTCATTTCCTTTGGTGCTGAAATGCGTCTGACTGGTTTTGCAGGATAACACTCTCTTTTCTTCATGTTTAAAGAAAGCAGCAGTTCCTCTCCACTTTCAACTGTTGGTCTTTTTTTTTTTTTTTTTTTTTTAAGTAATTAAAGGCAGTTTTACATGGTTCCTCTCTAGCAGCAGATTTTGAATCTCTTGAGAAAGGTGGCAGGCGGCTGAACAGATGGAGACGACCCGTGCTGTTTACATTCTCTGTCTAGGGGAAAACTGTAATGTGTCAAACAGTGATGGCAATTGCGATAACTGGCATGATGAAGAGACAGTTTTCCGTGTTTTCTTGGCATATTTCAGAAGATGAAACAAACAGATGGTTTGCTTGGCAACATTTCCACAGTATTCGTCCAGTCACTGTTATTGTGAACAGTGCAGTGACTCTCTCGTCTATGGGTTCTTCTCTTTTATAAAATTGTACATCCTCTCATTATAAATCCTAATAACTCATGATGCACTGTTGTGTGTGACAATAGTTTATTAAAACCACAAAGGTGAATCATGAATTAGAACTGTTATGCCAGATGATGCCCCAACAATGCCCTCTTAAAATGTAAAAAAATGCCCATGAAAAACAACTCCAGGGGTCAAATATTGCCCCTTAATTGAAAGGTTAATATACATCACTCTGGTATGAACGGCCTCTTTAGAAATGCTTCAGCCAATAGATACATATGTACTCAAGAAAATGAAAAACTTCAATCTATGGAACATGCCCGGACCCCACTTGACAATACACTTCTTTTCTTGGTCAGGTTGTTGTGCGTACCCTGAGATTAAATCCCGCAGCAATGCAGTTTTTATTTCATTTTTTATAAAATAGAATGTAATGGTAATAGATACGTGTTAAAAAGAACTAATATTACTTTAGAGTGCTTTTAAGTGTCAACCAAGCCCCCCAGCCATGACACCTATTTCAAATCTACTGAGTTTGCATGGATGATTTAAAGAGAAATACAAGACACAAAATACAAACCATTTAATTTGGTTAATTTTCTTTTAGTAAGTTAATTTAGTTAGTATTATTATCAATACACTGAACAAGGAAAACTACATTTATAGTAACCACCACATTCAGGGGAAGGCTGCATGTTCACCTTCTTTAGAGATAGGCTTCAGCTCACTCTCTTTTGAGCTGAGACACATTTTGAACTGCCTCTTATGTTGTGTATGGAAAATATGTGCACAAAAGAAGTGGCAAGAGCACAAGAAAGCGATGTAAAACTGTCTGAAGATGTAAAAATGCAATCGAATGCAACCGTTACTGATACAATTACTGATTAAAACAGGTGTTTTATACCATTTTCTGTGATTCATACTGCTTGTTGCAGCAATATGAACTTTGCATAAATGGTGGTGGTGGGTTGAGTTTGGTTGACCCTGGTGCCCCCTCAAAAACATTCGGTGCATGACGCCCCTGGACACCAGTAGCCTACTAGTAGTTAGCACACTTTTTTACTCCAATGAATATTTCTTAGGGTAAGTTTATTTTTTAAAATAAATATCTTTATAGACAAACTATTAAGTCTAAAAAAAAAAAAAGCTATTGAACATTTTTCTCGATATTGTCCAGGAAAAACGATACAGCTCATTTAACACACATTGACATTTTGTGACAACTTGCCCTAATAGTATATTATGAAAATTGCAAGAAAGAAAGAAATAATAATAATAATAATAATAATAATAATTGGGCAAAATCTACCTTTTTGTTTCTATTGTTTAAATTCGAACGCTGAAAAGCTGAAATTGTTGTTCAAGCCGCCTACATTTCCCAGAAAGCCACTCAACATGACGTCACGTTATGATTGCGGAAGTGCTGCAGCAGCATTAGTTTAACGTGAATTTGCTGTCAGATACATTTCTCTCACAAGTTCAGTGAGTTATTGCATTTAAAACAATCAGTCCGCTATGGCAGCTCTTAAATACGCAGGTATGGATGATACAGACAGTGAAGATGAGCTTCCGCCCGGCTGGGAGGAGAGATCCACTAAAGACGGATGGGTTTATTATGCCAAGTGAGTGTTTGATAATACTGTACACAAAACACATACAACATACACGTGTGACCTCTGCATGTGCATTTACACTTCTGATTATATCCCAGTGAAAGAAAGATGTATGAGTGTGTAGCACGCCAGTGGCATTTGTGATGTGATTTATAAGAGTGATTGACACATTACATTGTCAGTCTAATGTCATAATTCATTTCAGCCATGAGGAAATGAAGACTCAATGGGAACATCCCAAAACTGGGAAGAAGAAACGCTGTGCTGGAGGTATGACAATGATTTTATAACGTCAATAGATTTGAATGTAACATTAACAGAGTGATGGACAATCATTTGATGATGCTGTTTGTACACATTAGAGCAGCATGATTAAAATGTATAGTTTTTTTGTGCTATTTTGACATGTTTTGATAAAGGGGTCAATTAATTGATGCCCATGTTTTTTGTCCAGATTAATTAAATTATTACATTATAATAAATTATTATTATTATGTTTCAGTGTCTGAGTTCAGAGTCATTTTGATATTTTCAATTCTTTTATGGGGCTTAAAAGTAAAAAAATAAAATGTCATGTGGTGTAACTGTCTGGAGACAGAAAACAAAATCAAAGTCTCATTTAAAGCTGCATTTCTTAAGTGTTGGCATGGGTAGTGCAGAATAATCTTTTATTATATATATATATATATATATATATATATATATATTTTTTTTTTTAAGTAAGCAGTTAAACCAATATGAGTAATAAAACATTTATGAGTTTAGATATGAGTAATATTAAAAAAAAAAAAACAAAAAAAAAACAGCTTTTGTTCACCAAATCAAAGTCATGGTACCAACATGGTAGCGATTATTAAAAAACACACACACACACAAAAAAAAAGAAAAAAAAAAAAAAATGCAGAGAGGACCCCTTTTAGACCCTACTGACTATGTGTGAATTTTTTTATATATTAATATTTGGTCATACCATTAAATATGAATATTTTGGCATTTTTATGAAAAGGCACATTTTGTTCATGTCATATGGAGTAACCCTGAGAAAACTTCTTGATATTCTTGACTCAAAAAGTTTCAAAGTTTTCAAATATATTTTTTCATTATTTTTCAAAAATATGTTTGAAAACTTGTTTTTTAAATATTAATGATTAAGCTATATGATTATGTTAATGACTCATGTATTCAAGGAGCAAGGAAATATTTTAATACCTTTTTTTTTTTTTTTTTTTTTTTTTTTTGTGGTTACACCGCATGACATTTTTACAGTCGTTAAATCTAATTATTATTATTATTTTTTTGAAAATGCTACCCATTTCTTTTCCCAACATTTGTGAAACCAACATGAGATCACATTTCTACAAACTTGACACATGTATTTAAACTAGATTTTCTCATTTTTATCACCTTAGAAAACCTATTGGAAAATGTAACCATTCACTGATAATATGTTTTTATTTGATATTTTATTTTATTGTTATTCTTTAGCTCTGCCATATGGATGGGAGCAGGAAACAGATGACAAGGGCCAAATCTACTATGTTGAGTGAGTTCAGTGAACATGCTGTCCACATCATGGTTTCACAACATTGTGATGTGTGTTTGAACTAAGTATATTCTGCTGATAAACATAAATGTAAAATATTAAAGTTTAAAATCAGTTTTGCAGTTTGGTGGCTTTTATGTAATTTCTGTAAGCTTTGAGGCCATCTACTGTATCTCCTAATATATTCTCTCCTTCTCATCTGGGAAAACAGACCAATAATATTAATGACATCATCTTGCACTCAGGGGCGTAAACACAATTTTGGTCCGATAAAATGCTTCCTGGAACATCTTTCCTTCTGATACCACCTGCAATCGAACAGTAATAGCAAGTAGAAAATCACAGTTCACAGATGCGACATAAACAAAAAACAAAAAGGGAAAGTCAAGTCCTTCGATATGTCCCACCCAAACTTCTTGTTACAGGAAATATTATTAATATATTATATATTAACTGCTTGTGTAGGGAATTGCCACATATACAATATATACGTGTTCTTGTAAGTGGCTCTGGTGAGAGCATGTGCAAAACCACTATGTAAAGGGTTACAATGTGTGTTGTGATAGAGTCCAATGATGCATGTGCTGCTCTGCTGTACTGGCTATTTATGTTTTTTTTTTGTTGCTTTTTTCCCCCCCTTCTTTTCATAAGTCACATCAACAAACGCATGACGTATTTTGACCCTCGGCAGGCGTTTACTATAGAAGACATGCAGCTGAAACCCAAACGTTACGATGGCAACACTACCGCTCTAGAGATACTGCAGGGTCGTGACCTCTCAGACATGGTCATAGTCATCACGGGAGCCAACTCTGGGATTGGTGAGTCCTCAATGAACATAATCAGGGTTCATAACAAGACACATAAAATAACAGGGGTCTGCAACAGGGAGTCTGACGCAGTACTGCAGACTCTCCGTCAATTATTGTTTGATCTCAATATAAATTTTAGGGGGAAAAATGACAATACGTGTTAAACAAATAATCAATAATATCTTTAATTATAAAATATATAAAATATAAAAATTATAATTCTCTCATAATTTACTCATACTGTCTCGTACTCATGACTTTCTTTCTTCTGCGGGACACAAACAAAGATTTTTTGAAGGATGGATCATGTGTTTTTGTCCATACAGTGCAAGTCAATGGGGTCCAACCTTTCAATTTCTTGTATATCTTTTGTGGAATTTCATTGACATACTTGTATGATTGATCTACAGTAAAGGTAGCGTCACACTATCTTAGCAAACGACCCAATACAGTTACTAATAGTGTTTGATGAGCTAAGAAAACCTGAGCATAATAAACCTGCACTATAAAGCAGCTGCGTTCAGTACAGGATTTGTCCAGAAGGTTGCAGTGTAACATTAACTATTGACTCATCATGTTCCCCTAGAGTTTGTCACACTGAAATGAACATCAGTCAAAATGATCAACAGTGGAGACAGAGATCAAACCGTAATGATCTTACTGAAATTCATTAGCAGAGTTTAGTGCACATGTCATTGTAAATTCATAACGAATAAGGTTTATTTGTTTGTTTGTGAATTTGTCTTTTATTTTGTATTTTTTTACATAGGTGTTTGTATTGTGAATGATTGCAGGTGCAGAATTGTCAAACATTTAGGATTTTGGCTTGCTGTAATTGAAAACTAGCCCTGTCTGGAATATGTGACTGCACAATGCCACAGAAAACACCGCAGATTTCTTTAGAATTAGTGAATTGTAAACATCCCCTTGCTCCTTGGACGTGTGTTTATTAATTATTTTAGATAATTTGATAAAACTACCAATAAGAGTATAATTCACTCCCAATTTTTTTTAAACTATTAATCATTCTGGGTTCCCACGGTCATGAAAAACTGCCATGGAAAGAATACAATTTTAAAAAGGGAAATTAAGTGGAAATTTCTATTATGAATATACATTTTTTCTTCTTCTGTTTTTAACCCTAGTTTTGGCTAGAAATGTTTCTTTGAGATCTCTCTAGAATGATTTAAAAAAATCATTTTTCTGTAATCATAAATCACAGAAAAATCACAAATGTCGTGAGAGCTGTGTTGAATGATTCTCTATGTTCTTATCACTAATCATTCAACTTAAAGGGATAGTTCACCCAAAAATGAAAAATCTCTCATCATTTACTCACCCTCATGCCATCCCAGAAGTGTATGACTTACTTTCTTCTGCTGAACACAAATGAAGATGTTTAGAAGAATATTTCAGCTCTGTAGGTCCATACAGTGCAAGTGAATGGTGACCAGAACTTTGTAGCACCAAAAAGCACATAAAGGAAACATTAAAGTAATCCATACGACTCCAGTGGTTAAATCCATAACTTCTAAAGGAATATGATAGGTGTGGGTGAGAAACACATAAATATTTGAGTCAATCTCCACTTTAACTTTCACTGTCACATTCTTCTTCTTGTGTTTTTGGTGATTCACATTCTTCATGCATACCGCCCCCTACTGGGCAGGGAGAAGAATTTCTAGCAAAAAAGTACTTAAATATTGATCTGTTTCTCACCCACACCTATCACATCAAATCTGAAAATATAGATTTAACTAATGGAGTCATGTGGATGTGCTTTTTGGAACTTCAGAGTACTGGTCACCATTCACACCATTCACATGCATTGTATAGACCTACAGAGCTGAAATAATCTTCTAAAATCATAATTTGTGTTCTGCAGATGAAAGAAAGTCATACACATCTGGGATGGCATGAGGGTGAGTAAATGATGAGAGAATTTTCATTTTGGATGAACTATATCCCTTTAACGTAAATCTTAACACAACTTGAATCTTGCAAAACCAACATTTGAAGTATGAGACATTACTACTGAAATAAATTCCATATTAAAGATAATAATTCTCACATGCTGTGTTTCTGGACCTGCTGAGCACACTACGGTCTGTATTTAATTGTTGTGGGATTTTGTAGTGTAATGTGATTGTAACACTAGAGGGCAGAGGAGCGCTGTGTGCCACTCATAAATCTGCGTTTGCAGGATTCTGGCCAATTTCAGGAATGCCTTCATACATAATGAAATGCAATATTTAGGAAAGAAACAAACTTTTAATAATATAGTGTGATTATCATTATTATTTTTGTATGATGTAAGTCATAAATCATTTGATCAATATGATTACAATTACTTTGTATTCTAAGCATTGAATGGCACCAGGCCAAACTATCATATATTTACATTTATTTGCCATTTATGTTTATCTTACAATTATTTTACATTATTGAATTTTTTTCAAATATAAAAACATTAGTGGTATAGTACCATCTGCAGTTGCCTGTATTTAAAGGTTTTACACTAATATCCCTGAATTTGTTTGTAAATAATTGTTTATACTTTTTAATTAAATATATATTAGATATGTAACTATATTCAGCACCATACCAGCAAACAGAACCGTTGTTGTACGTGCAAGAAAATATTTTCTTAAGTGTGTATTTACCCACATAAAGATTCATTGTAATAATTGTGTTTGTCATTTACATTTCACATGCACGTGTTTAATGCATGAATCTGGCAGCAGGCTTTCTCTGGTAATAAGCCTGATCATAAGGTAATTACTGTATGATGGGTTCTATTATTTTTTTAAGACTGATACTGTACTGTGCTTTATTAGTCCTGTATGGAAACACACTACTGCGGTAATGGAAACAAATGCTCTTTTGTATCCTCTCTGTCTCTCTCTCTCCCTGTCTCTTGTTAACGTGTTCTCTGGTTGTGGAGCGGTACACCTGCACCCGTGCATTGATCCTATGGCGCGTGTTTGACCTCGGCTCATGCCTCCCATTCATTCCCATTAGTGACTTGGGCGCTTTCCTTAATTCTCCTCTATTGAACCAACTAAAAATTATTTACCGTCTAAAGTAGCGTTCACTTCACTCAAACACAGCGTTGCAACACCCAGCAGTATCTGACCTGAGACCTGTACTAAAAAAAAAGGATTTTTGCTGCTTGTTCAGTGTACTTAATTCAAATGAACTAAAGCAACACAATTCTAGAACATTTAGTCATGACTTGATTTTATTGTGTTCTATCCATTTAAATGTGTAAAATGGAAGTTTACTTAATCCATTTGAGTTGGGACTACATGAATATGTTTTTTGGTGTTAATGTAGCATTGGTGAAACTAGGCAGGGGATATTCATTTCTCAGCATGCTTTACATTAGGGATGCAACGATACCATTTTTTCTCTTCCGATCCGTTTCCGATACCTGATCTCTCAGTATCAGCCGATAACGATCTGATACCAGTGTTGTTTTTTTCTTAATGAGTTTAGAACATCTGTAATTCATTGTGCGGAGCTGATTGGGAGTACTCTTTGTGTAAAGAAACAGAAACCTCCAACAATACTTAATTTCATTAAAAGATAGGAAAACAAGAAAACAATTACATAAGAGCATGTGCAAAACTTTGTTGTTAACTAGTCTGCAGGATACAGCAGCAAAAATAACAGTAATTCCAGTGAAAGTCTCTTTACACATTTTAACTTGTATCTGGACTTGTAAATGGTTTCAGATGTCTCTCTCTGTTATTTATTTATTTCATTTTAGTTTTATTAGTATATCAGTCCACTTTTTAATCACACAGTAATTTTTGGAACCCAGTTTGTTTTTATTGTAATTTCTAAAAAATAATAATAATACATTTACTATACATTGGTAATACATTTCAGTTGTAATTTCTTAAGGCTTTTATTTTGAAAGTCCAGCGCTGAGGGCTCCATGGAGTCTGTGTTTGAGTGTTTGTTTGTAGGCTAATTCACAGTAGTGTAATACGCTTCTCATTCAGCATCTGGTAAAATGCTTGCCTGGTGCCGTTCTCAATGCATGTTATAGGTGGACCAAACTGTTGATCATCTACATCTGAGATGGAGTTTGTTTGGACACACAGCAGCGCATCACGAGCCTCTGCGCATGTTTATGTGTGTGTCGTCAGAGCGGCACTTGTTCAGTAAAGCGTGGTGCCAGAGACTTAGCTGTGCATGCTGACTGTATAGTATTAAACACAGCCTTTAGCAATTCATAAAGCTTTTGGATGACTGTAAGAGCCTGAATAAAATACACAAGTTATATGGACTAATTTAATGGTGATTTGAAGGTTATTTATGTCATTATTTGAGCTTGACAGTAAAGTCAGTGACTAACATGCGGTATCGGATTTGGATCGGGATCGTCGGACTGATACATGATCCGGGTAAAAATGTCAGTATCAGACCCGATACCGATCCAGGTATCGGATCAGTGCCATCCCTACTTTACAAGGCACTGGATAGAGAACAAGTGTTAAATGAATGTTATTTTATGCAGTTAATATGAGGTGATTTGTTTAATGTTCTGTTATGTCTTTATTTAAAAAGAGTGTCTTTTATGCTTTCATTTTGGAGGTTACCATTGTGGTGAAAAATGGCGCTTAGCTCAAGGATGGACTTTCAGTTTCAAGTGTTATTTGATTTTGAGTGTTACTTAACTCCATAAGCAGTTGCTGCAAAATTAACAGTTTCACTGTCCTTACAATTGCTCACCATATACTCATGATTAATAAAATAAGTTGTACCAACATAATTTTCTTTTTTAAATAAACAAAAATAGAGTTTGATGAACCTAATGAAATTGAGTAAACAACGATAATAAATTAATTTGACTCAGTGAAACTCAATTAATCTGATTGAAAGACATTTAATTACTTTAAATTCAATTAAGTAAGTGTCATGACTTTTTTTTTGTTTAGTTTTTTGAGTGTGTGCACATACTTATGCTAAATGTTTATGAACGAAAAAACAGTATTTTATGAGACTGGCACTAATCACAAATTGATATATATTTTAATGGAAATTTACATCTGTTTTTTGCGTTCTTTTTGTACCAATGATTTAGCTTGAGGAAAATATGTGAATTGTATAAATGGTGTAATAACATTTTTTGTGCATTTTCTTATATCAAAACTCAATTTCTAACAAACGCATCAGTGACTTAATCATACTTACGAATTTATTGTAGATTTTAACTACTGAGGCACAAGTATAATATCCCAACAGCACCTAATATAGACTTCCCAGTTTCTTCCAATGCAAATTAAGATATTTCTCCAGGAGTAGCATTTTTTTGGTTATTTTTTGTAGCGGACTATCATAAATAAATCATAAACCTTTTATGCGGATTTACTTTGTCTCCATCCCGATATACCTGGTTGGCAGGTGTCTTATTTTGGAACTGTTTTTTGACGGTGGAGTCAGTTCTGCGATCAGATCTGTTGTTTAATTGTAGTGTGGGGGTTATTTTTGTTGTGCAGGTGTATCGCTGCAGGTTGGGATCCTCTCGGCTGCTGGTCTCTGATAGTGATGGATGCTCTGTGACGGTCACAGCGCTCCAACATGCCTCTGTTTGTCTTTTTGAATAACAGCACCGCGACGTAAATGCTTGTGTACATTTATGGGCTTCTATATTTATTCTGTTTTATTTCAGTTCATCACTTCTTATGGATGAGGCTGTTATACTTGGGAGCGCAGTCACTGATGGTGATGTTATTCACTAGAGGTGACACGTATGTGTGTTGCTGTATTTTTGAAACCAACAGACAAACCAGCATGCCTGTGTTTGATTTGGGAGAGTTTCAATGTATGAAAAAAAAAGATGTACTAATGTAGGAACTTACAAAAATAAAATATTTAAATGTAATGTGTGTAATTTCTTAAATGTTTAAATACTATTTTCTCTCCCATCTTAATATGCAGAGACAACTAATATGCAGGAGTCCAAATTTTATGAAACCCCAGAGTTTCAAGGAAACTCAATTTTGATAGTGTATCTTAAATTTCACATTGTCATATGGACAATTAATCAGTAATTAGACTCAAGTCTAACAAACCTAAAGTACACGTCACAGTAACAGTTCTCGGTACTGAAAAATTCCTCGCTGTTCAGTGAGGGAGTCAGTTGGGAACTCACTGACGGCTGATTCGCTGAGAAAAAGACTCTGATTCAAACTGCTAACCTGAGCTCCTGAGTTCAAACCCGTTTCGTTAATTATTTTGGCTGATTCATAAAAAATACCCGGTTCAAAAAGGGTCGTTTGTTCGCAAATCGGACATAATGGCTTGAGCTGTGTTTGTTTTTAGTTTTTTTTTTCCGTGCACAGAGCTCATCTCAAAAGAAAGGGAGAACTGTGCAATCTGAAGATGTAATTCAGTAACTCACAAGATGATATCTGACAAAACTGCATATGAACGCATACAAACTGTTCTGCGACTGTCATTGATGGCGACTAGATTTTAAATGATTGTCGCCATTATTTTTTACTATTTTAGTTGCAGTCTGGAGCCTTGTGGCCTGTTGCACAAAGCTAGTTGAACAAACTCAGAGTTTCAGAGTAAGTTTCAGGTTGAGAAAACCAGATCGAGCCAAACCGGTTTAGATCGGGTTTAACGATCTCAAGACGCTCGGTACAAACGTTTTGTCAACTCAGAGTTTGATCCTGAGTTCGTGGTTAACCCTGAAGCTCGTGCACATGAATGAGTGACTTTTGACACCAATAGCCAATGAGTGAAGCCTGGAGAGAGTCGGCGTGATTTACTTATTGCGAGAATTTCAGTGTGATTTATGTCTCCGCTGAAGATCAAGAGATCATTATGAGAATATGAAGACTTTGAACATTTACACAGCATGAAGAAACACCGCTGCTGCTGTAAAAGAAAAGAAAACTGAATATAATGTGCAGCTGAATTAAATAGGTTCACAATAAGAACATACAAGCAGCATACAAATCTATATATTTATTTAAAATGTAAAAGCTTTTATCTCATTTAAATTAAAAGTCTAATATAATTTAATGAAGTTCAAGCAATGTCACTTTGTATGATGGTCTACTATATAATTTTAACTAGTAGATTTGTTCATGTGGAAAGACTCGTCACACAATAAATTTGTCTTCAAAGTGTGTGAATCACCATACGAACAATTCTTTAAAACTTTTTTCCAAGGTTCTCAGCATCACGCTCTGCATACAGGTACAGTAATTAAAGAAATGCAAAGAAACGCTAAAATATATTTTAAATGTGCTGCTCAAGAAACAAGGTTCCAGAGATTCAGGGGGAGTGACTTTGTTGCGTCAGAAATGTCACTTTACTCACAGCTGATTGGTTCAGTGTCTGTTTGTGATCTGTAACCCAGAATAAACCTGCTCTGGAGCAGGTTAGCCATGTAGCTTAAGTTGCTATTGCGATGAACACTGGCAAAATCAGACTGAAAAAACAAGAGTTTGCTCAAACTAAACTCAAACTTACCTGGGTAGACACGGAAACCGTCTTTGTGAAACAGGCCTCTGCGTACAGCCCAAACCAATTGGTTGGTTCAACCAACTAAGTGAGTTTGTAGCAGGACAATCTGTGTTTTTTGACCAATGGGAGATGAGTGGAATGTTTATATTTAAAGGAATATTCAGGTTCAATACAAGTTAAGCTCAATCGACAGCATTTGTGGCATAATGTTGATTACCACAAAAATTATTTCAACTCGTCCCTCTTTCTTTAAAAACAGCAAAAATAGAGGCTACAGTGAGGCACTTACTGTACAGTGGAAGTGAATGGGGGCCAGTTTTATTTTAAAATACTCACTGTTTCAAAAGTGTAGACACAAGGCATAAACAACATCTGTGTTAACATGATTTTAGTGTGATAAAATCACTTACTAACCTTTTCTGTGTGAAGTTATAGGCAATTTTACAAAAAAAAAAGATTGGCCTCATTCACTTCCATTGTAAGTGCCTCACTGTAACCTTTTACAGTGTGTGAATTGTTTTTTTTTTTTTTTTTTTTTTAAAGAAAAGGAGGGACGAATCAAAATAAATGTTTGTGGTAGTCAACATTATGCCACAAATGCTGTCGACTGAGTTTAACTTGTATTGAACCCAGAACATTCCTTCAATCCAAGTTAAAATCAATTAAAACATTTAAATTAAATTGAATTAAACAATTAAATTCTGTTTGGTGCTGAAGGTGACACAGGAATTTCACACCTCACCTTTAAGGCCACATCCACACTAATCCATTTCAGTTTACTAACGTCTCTGATTTCGGTGGAGGAATACGGTGTAAATTTAGCGAAATTAATGCGTTTTCAAATGAAAATGTATCCGTGTACATTTTCATACTCCTAAACTTTCTAAAAAACAAACATTCCAAACCTTGTCTGTTTGTTTATATGAATTGCAAACAAAATCTTTTATCTTGTTTATTGGTGCTACTGTATACATTTTTACCGCAAAATTTACTACATTTAATGCACTTTTAAGATCCTTTTTTATAGTTTTACCACAAAAACAAACCCCCACCTCTCCATCTGTTATGGCAGTCAAAAGAAAAGAGTAAATTAATAAAGAAATACAGAAAATGTAATAATATGAATTAAAATAATAACATTTTGCTCTTTAACACTTTAACACAGGTTTGAAGCATTTTATCGTTGATTTGACTTGTAAAGCATGGCACGTTGTGTCACTCTGATTCTCATCTCCTTGTGTTATTTTGCAGAAAGCTCTGTATCAGAGCAGGAAATAAGTGCATAAGGTGGCACAGGGGATGAATAACAGGCCATACTGACGGGAACTCTTCTGTTTTATGTTCCTTGATAAATGCCATACCCGCTATGTATTTCCACTTTAATTGATTTTTGATGGCTGTATGACTGTGTTGCTGTGCCCTCTCACCAGGGCTGTGTCACTGGGTCTCTCTCCCTTGGCTAAAGGATTAGATGTAACTCAATGGTTCTTCTGTCTCTAGATAAAACGTAACATTTTGTGGTTGAGTGGTAGATTTGAGGCTGATTTGTTCAACTTATCTGACACTAAATTGATTCAGACCCCTGTGTTTCCTGCCCTTCTTTGTGTATGAATAGGAAGACCTCTAAACACAGGGGCCCCCATGCATTATGCTCAAAGTGAAGTGACTACATTGCTTAAAATGTACATGTCGTAGCACCTCACGTTATATATTTAAGTAATATGCATGCAGATGAAGAATCTTGTGCTTTTTTATTTTTTGTGTGTGACTGGCAATAAGGTGTGAGAGGCTGGATTATATTGTGAATATAGTCACAGCTAAAGGGTGTTGTTGGGCATGACCTTGAGTGCCGTATTGCTTTTATAAAACAGTTAATGCTCAAGAAAATATCAAGGACACAAATTTCATTTAAATGTAAATGTATTAAGCAAGTTCCACTATTAAGCTTCCACTCAGCCTGATCTTATACGTGACTATGCACAGCTATTTGTTTGTTGTAATTTAACATGCATTTGTGTACGTTTGGATTGATGCTGAAATGTACAATACATGTTGAACGTGTTGACAGTATCTAAAACATATACATTTTTGCAGCTTCAGCTTTAGAAATGAAAAACAAATATTTATGAATACTTTATATTAGAAATATACTGTATTTGTATAGTTTTTTTTATTTACTATTTGTATACATATTCTGTGCGATATGTCATACACACTAAGTCAATAGGCATGGCCGTGAAGTTTTGGTATTTTCGTGCAAGCATACGTTAAGTCTAGGCACAAGAGAGTTGGCAAAACCATGTGCGCAAACCACTAATATGCTGTGTCAAGTGCAATTTAATTCAGAGGTTCTTCTCCGGTTATTGCACCATCTGCTTCCTATTATATAGTCCATTCCCTGTCAAGTAACATGGATATAAATGAAGACAACCCATTCATAAAAGTTTTGTAGTGTAAATGGGCTGTGTGCAATGCATCCCCTGCTCTGTGACTGTATTGTGCTGTTCTGGTGCTGCGATGCATGTGTTGTATATGTTCTCTGTCGGCCTCTCTGGGACCGTTGGCTCTCATCCTGCTCATCCGTGTCTCACCAGCTTGAAATATGCTTTGCTTCTCTCCCATTGTTCATTGTTTTGTAATGTATATTTGTTATATGTTTCTCTATGTTTTATGTTTAATTTCTGTACAGCATCCCTAAGCTGTGGAAAGGCGCTATGCTAAAGAATCATTATTATGGTCATTAATCATATTGATCTACTGACACACAAATCATTGCTAGTATTAAAAGTGATCAATAGCTCTTTAATATGATCTGCTGGTGAAATCTCCAGACTGCAAATGCAGGACTTTGCGTTGAGAGTAGACGTGCTTCTCAGACGTCTTAGCACAATGACCTATTACTCAGTAAAATTGCGCCACTTCATTAACATACAATACACCAACAGTTTGTGCACATACACCCACAGAAAGCACAAACACTCCAACCCATGCCGGCTTAGGGTGGCATGAAAATTGCAGAAGTCAGAGTTGAAGTCAGAAGTTTACG
This sequence comes from Myxocyprinus asiaticus, assembly GCF_019703515.2. NCBI lineage: Eukaryota > Metazoa > Chordata > Actinopteri > Cypriniformes > Catostomidae > Myxocyprinus > Myxocyprinus asiaticus. The sequence continues at coordinate 4,729,334 of NC_059391.1, read as the reverse complement.
ATTAGTCGACGTTATCGACAATTGTTGACAAAAATTTTCATTGTCGAATAGTCGTTTCATGTCATTTAATGTAACATTGCACTGCAGTTCACGCCTGACTGAGGAGAGGAAGAATTTCACAGCTCACAGTCCAGATGCACTCTAAACTTTCCAAACAGCTTCAGGTGATGAAGATCGCAAAGTATGAGGGAATTATAATGCAAAAATACAAAATAAGTAAATACAGAAGCACTCTCGCTGTGGAATAAGCGGAGCCGGAGTTCTTTAAAGGAAACACCCTGCCGTTACATCTTAAATGCAGTTATATTTAATGCGTTATAGCTTTATTAAAGTTCAAATAATATGGAAGCAGATCATGTAAGTAACTACAAACTCTGAAATTGACATTTCTCTGTGCGGTCAGTGCCTCTTCTATGAGTTGCGCGAAGTGTCCTGATCTTAGGGGGAAGAGATTGAAACTGCACCCGGCTGAGGAACACTCTGCTGCGGGGATGCTCATGCCTCGAGCGCACGCTTGCTGCAGCTAACTTATAACATGATGGCTCGTGACTTATTGAAGCATAAAATATGTATCACTGTGCATTTCTTATCATGAAGAAAATTGGCAATACGCAGCTTTATTAATAAGAGATATTTTTTTTTTTTTTTTTTGTGAGTTAAAGATGGATTGAAGTGAACAGAAATGTGTGAGAGGGTAGTCTTCACCCATTATACACTGAAACAAAATACTTTTTAATTTGTTTTTGTTTTGGCTTGTTTTCCAATATAAATATCTAAAACTCCTTTAAAACAACATTCATTTACTTTAGCAGATATACTGCAGAAGAATAACTTGTTATCTGAGAATGTTGAGTATAATATAAAAATACAAATATTTAAAAATATCTAAAAATGCTTTAAAAAAAAGATTAATTCACATGAGAAGCAGCATATAAGATATTTAGACATGCTTTTAGAGAATAGATCCTGAATAGAAGTATATTTTGTATTTACTGCACTTGCAGAAGTATAACCAAGTAAATGTATCTTGTTTTAAGGATGTTTAGACTATTTTAAATGGAAAATAAGACAAAAACACTTGATAACAATAGGATTTTTTTTGCAGTGAATATCTTTACAGAATTAAACATAAGAAGTATTTTTTCCCTTTAATTCAGTAAATGCCATTTAGAGGTATTTTTAAAAGATGATTTTGTCCTCTTTATTGTTAGTAAGCACGTTTAATACAACCATTTAAGTCGGGGCACAAGATGAATAAGAGCTAATGATTAATCATCGCAATAATCGCTGAATAGTCAAATAATCCTTCTAATAATTATTAGATTAATCGATTATCAAAATAATTGTTAGTTGCAGCCCTAGTTTACATACACTTAGATTGAAGTCATTAAAACTCATTGTTTAACCACTCCACAGATTTAATATTAGCAAACTATAGTTTTGGCAAGTCGTTTAGGACATCTACTTTGTGCATACCTGTGGATGTATTTTAAGGCCTACCTTCAAACTCAGTGCCTCTTTGCTTGACATCATGGGAAAATCAAAAGAAATCAGCCACAAGTCTGGTTCATCCTTGGGAGCAATTTCCAAATGCCTGAAGGTACCATGTTCATCTGTACAAACAATAGTATGCAAGAATAAACACCATGGGACCACGCAGCCATCAAACCGCTCAGGAAGGAGACGCATTCTGTCTCCTAGAGATGAACGTAGTTTGGTTCGAAAAGTGCAAATCAATCCCAGAACAACAGCAAAGGATCTTGTGAAGATGCTGAAGGAAACAGGTAGACAAGTATCTATATCCACAGTAAAATGAGTCCTATATCGACAACACCTGAAAGGCTGCTCAGCAAGGAAGAAGCCAATGCTCCAAAACTGCCATAAAAAAGCCAGACTACAGTTTGCAAGTGCACATGGGGACAAAGATCTTTCTCTGGTCTGATGAAACAAAATGGCCATAATGACCATCGTTATATTTGGAGGAAAAAGGGTGAGACTTGCATGCCGAAGAACACCATCCAAACCGTGAAGCATGGGGGTGGCAGCATCATGTTGTAGTGGTGCTTTGCTGCAGGAGGGACTGGTGCACTTCACAAAATAGATGGCATCATGAGGAAGGAAAATTATGTGGATATATTGAAGCAACATCTCAAGACATCAGCCAGGAAGTTAAAGCTTCAATTTCAAATGGGTCTTCCAAATGGACGATGACCCCAAACATACCTCCAAAGTTGTGGCAAAATGGCTTAAGGACAGTAAAGTCAAGGTTTTGGAGTGGCCATCACAAAGCCCTGACCTCAATCTGATAGAAAATTTGTAGGCAGAACTGAAAAAGCGTGTCGAACAAGGAGGCCTACAAACCTGACTCAGTTACACCAGTTCTGTCTGGAGGAATGGGCCAAAATTCCAGAAACGTATTGTGAGAAGCTTGTGGAAGGCTACCCAAAATGTTTGACCCAAGTTAAACAATTTAAAGGCAGTGCTTACAAATACTAACAAAGTGTATGTAAATTTTTGACCTACTGGGAATGTGATGAAAGAAAGAAAAGCTGAAATAAATCATTCTCTCTACTATTATTCTGACATTTCACATTCTTAAAATAAAGTAGTGATCCTAACTGACCTTAGACAGGGAATGTTTTCTATGATTAAATGTCAGGATTGTGAAAAACTGAGTTTAAATGTATTTGGCTAAGGTGTATGTAAACTTCTGACTTCAATTGCATATACAGTACAAGTTTTAGGTACTTGTGAAAAATGTTGCATAGTGAGGATTTCTTTAAAAATAGTGCCATAATTAGTTTTCATTTTTCAATTAACATTATCCAGAGTCTAGTAAACATAAAAAAAGCTAAATCAATCTTTGGTGTGACCAACTTTGCCTTAAAAACAGCACCAATTCTCCTAGGAACACCTAGACACAGTTTTTCTTGGTTGTTGGCAGATAGGATGTTCCAAGCTTCTTGGAGAATTCGCCACAGTTGTTCTATTTAGGCTGTCTCAATTGCTTCTGTCTCTTCATGTAATCCCAGACTGACTCGATGTTCAGTGGGGGTCTCTGTGGGGCCATGTCATCTATTGCAGGGCTCCCTGTTCTTCTATTCTATTCTGTTTGCAGAAGGAATGTTTCGGAGTCTAAAATGTAAACTCAGCAAAAAAAGGAACGTCCTCTCACATTCAGCTGCTTTTATTTTCTGCAAATTTAACACGTGTAAATATTTGTATGAACATAAAAAGATTTAACAACTAAGACATCAACTGAACAAGTTTCACAGACATGTGACTAACAGAAATGGAATAATGTGTCCCTGAACAAAGGGGGGGGGTGGGGGCTCAAAATCAAAAGTAACAGTCAGTATCTGGTGTGGCCACCAGCTGCATTAAGTACTGCAGTGTATCTCCTCCTCATGGACTGCACCAGATTTGCCAGTTCTTGATGTTAGATGTTACCCCACTTTTCCACCAAGGCACTTGCAAGTTCCCGGACATTTCTGGGGGGAATGGCCCTAGCCCTCACCCTCCGATTCAACAGGTCCCAGATGTGCTCAATGTCATTGAGATCCAGGCTCTTAACTGGCCATGGCAGAACACTGACATTTCTGTCTTGCAGGAAATCACGCACAGAACGAGCAGTTTGGCTGGTGGCATTGTCATGCCGGAGAGTCATGTCAGGATGAGCACACCGCCCCAGACCATGATGGACCCTCCACCTCCAATTCGATCCTGCTCTAGAGTACAGGCCTCATTGTAATGCTTATTCCTTCGACGATAAATGCGAGTCCACCATCACCCCTGGTGAGACAAAACTACGACTCGTCAATGAAGAGCACTTTTTGCCAGTCCTGTCTGGTCCAGCGAAGGTGGGTTTGTGCCCATAGGCGACGTTGTTGCCGGTGATGTCTGGTAAGGACCTGTCTTACAACAGGCCTACAAGCTCTCAGTCCAGCCTCTCTCAGCCTATTGCAGACAGTCAGAGCACTGATGGAGGGATTGTGCGTTCCTGGTGTAACTCGGGCAGTAGTTGTTGCCATCCTGTACCTGTCCAGCAGGTGTGATATTCGGATGTACCGATCCTGTGCAGGTGTTGTTACACGTGGTCTGCCACTGCGAGGACGATCAGCTGTCCTTCCTGTCTCCCTATAGTATGTCTTAGGCATCTCACAGTACGGACATTGCAATTTATTGCCCTGGCCACATCTGCAGTCCTCATACCTCCATGCAGAATGAATTTGAATTGAATTAATTTGTTATAATATCAAATTAGGTAATAACATAACATTTAATTTATCTCATTGATTTATAAATACAATAAAATGATCCAATGAATTCCATGAATTCAATATTCATTGATTCAATAAGAATTCATAAACATTTTGTACATCTCTACAGTTCATATGTAAAATGATTGCATTTCAGATGATGTCAATGCACCAGTACTGTACATTTCTGTTCCGGTTGAAGATAATATCCCTTGACATGCAAACTAAGGTTTAGAGTTGGCCTCTGTGTGTGCTTTGCAGTCTCATAGATGTTACTATATTGTGTGTTTTATCGTGGCTGGATGAGGATCCTGGACACAAAACTCTCCAGTTTATAATTCCGTTTACACTTTTATAATCACACAAGTAAGACAAGCAAACTTTACATTTTATCAATGGTTCCTCTTACATTTTAGTGGGCTCTATAATCCTCTGTGTGCTTGTGGAGGCTATTATTGGTATTGAGTGTCGGAGGAAATAGAATCTGAGGCTTTTAATGCACGTTTCATGTCCACTTTTGATGTATCTGTTTATTGGCTCTGTAATGAACAGCAGGTATGGTTGGTTAGCCAAATTATTGAGCGTTGTTAACCTTGGATGAAATTCACAAAGCACGGAAAAACTGATGTAACATGCAAGAAAATTACAACTGGGGATAAAAGGTTCGATAATGATTACGATCTCAATACCGCCCGAGTGAGCAGCCAGAATGCATACATATATATATGTTTAAGGCCTTTTACTGGCTTTTAAAGTAGGGAAGCTTTTTAAAACAGTTAGAAGCACTTGAATGTGAACTCAAGTGGTTTATGGATCCAGTTTGCTTTTACTATTTTGCGAGAGCGGCGATATTAAAGTTGCATGATTACCTTTTGCAGTGTCTTTCTCTCTCTCGCTCCCTCTTCAAAGGAACAGTTCACTGAAAAATTTTACTTCTGGCATCATGTGTTCACCCTCATGTTGTTCCAAACCTGTATGAATTTCTTTCTTCAGTGGAACACAAAAAGACATTTCCTGGCCAGTCTTTTTATAAAATGAAATAGACAGGGGCTGTCAAGCTCCAAAATGACAAAAAAGAAAAGAAAAAAAGGGCATGATGAAAGTGCTTTATATTTAAAAAAAATAGCACCATAAAAATGACTTATTTCCAGTATTCTGAAGTCATAAAATAGCCTTTGTGTGAGGAACAGACAGATATAATCATTCACTTAATCTTTTAATTATCAATAAAAAGTAGAGTTTTAATCGATTAAAATTAATTAATTACATGAAATGCTGATTAATTAATGGAATTAATCACGTACATCAATATTTGCTGAGTAAGGCCCCCAAACAAAGAATTCAATATAAATAATAAATATGTGACTGTGTGAGCGGTTCTAATCCTATGGCTGTGCTGCTTTTGCAGTTTACCGAGACGCGCTGTCTGCCCCCTGCTGACACGGCTCGTCAAAACAAGTTATTTCACTGTACTTCAAGTTTGATGGTAGGAAAATGCATACTTTTATTACGGAATTTATGACGGGTCATGACTAATTGTATGCATTTTCTTAAGCCATGATTTAAAAAAAATAAAATCACTTGAAATTAACACGTTAAAATGACAGCCCTAGTAAAAAGATAACTTTCCCCTCTGCTAAAGCGCCAAGAAATGGATGATGGCAGGGTCCGAGCGTGGAGACTGGTGTCAGGGGTTACCATGGGGATGGGGTGACTGATGCAAATGTAAGGCACAAAGAGTAATGGCAATGGGATTTAGCTGAGGCCACTTGGGGGTCAAAGACGGAGTATGTGAGGGAAGGGCTGCAGAGGGCAGCTGGGGGCAACCGCAGCAGGGGTAATAGAACAGCGTGGGGCTGGTCAGATGGAACTCCACTCCTCACACTCCAGTAATTACAAACCATACATTTCACTTTGGACTGTGACAACGCCTCCCCCGATCTCAAATGAAGATGGGGGTGGGGGGGTGGTATATATTAATGGTGTAAATTAAGGCTCCCTGCAGACGAATAGGTATGCCGGACTACCTATTTTAACCCAAAAATATATACCCCACCTGCTGTGCTCTGACTCCACCCCCTCTGATGCTTTATGAACATATATGGTCATTAGATCCACCCTGCAGCTACAATTGGGAAGCAGAAACAGAAACACCAGGAAAGCTTTTAAACTGGAACATAAACTAAAATCACCATGTTTTATTTTTACGTACTTCTGCAGTCCAAATCTACGTCTGCTATCTGGAACATGCAACTTAAAACTGCAGTGTGTAATTGATGCGCTAAAATTGATTAAAGAAATTTGTCACCAAAGAGAAGCTATAGCTTTTCCAATTCATTAAACTGCCTGAATGAGTTGTTTTGCTCATGTTGGTGATGCAGGTTCGAGTCCAGCTTGCAACATACAGTACATCCTGGTATTCTCTATTTCATTACAGTCTAGAACAGGATTGAGCCGTGGTGCAGTGGGTTGTGCATGTGCTTCTGAAATGTTGAGCTGTGGTGCACATGTGATGATGCAGGTTTGATTCTGTCTTTGGCAACGTTTCCCAATCCCACCCCAAATAGGATCTGTCCACTAGTGTTCTGCTACTTGACCTGAGCCCGACAGGACCTGACACTCTGTTGGGTTTTGATCCAGGTTTGGGTCAGTTTTTCAAGTATAACTGCTGGTATAACGTCAGGTGATGGGTTCGGGTTTGTAATTAATGATTTTGAATATAACTTAGGCTACATTTATTTAACATATATTATTTGTTTTTAATATGAATGCAACTTGTTTCGTGCACACGCTTTCACTTACAGACACGGGCGAACAGACAATTTAGGGCCTTAGGGGTGTCCGCACTGTTTTTCAGTTGTTATAATATCTAAACAACGTCTTTGAAAGTTGCACCACATCTCGCTGTTTTTCTACGCATCTTGCGCAGGTCCACTTAATTTTCTAGACACTGTGTCAAGTTAAAAAGAACTTTCATATTTAAAGACGCATCTCGAAGACACCTTCGTTCTGTTTCATTGCACTTTAACGTTTCGTTGTATTTAGCTTTTTTTTTTAGCGCAGGTGTTGCAATGTTTTATTAATGGAAAACAAATGTTTTTTTCCCTTTTGCTCTCGTTTTAAATTTTTTTAAGGGGCTGCCATGCCTTGTTAAAACTGTGTGGGAGGAATACACTAATAATGAATTGCACCCGGTAAAAGCGCCAGTTATTTGCACATGCTAGCCCCGATTCTCTAAAGGAATTATGCAAATCAGGCAACAGCGAAAGCGTGGCCACAAAATCGCTGCTGAACGCACTTTGCATGAGCAATTCCGATCTTGTGGGCCGATTCTGAGTGCTACAAAATGGAGGATGCAGCAGACAATCATTATCTGACAACATTTGACAGTACTGTACAGCATCACTAAAAAGCTTCTGGATATATTCCAGGTTATAATGTTCTTCTCCAGGGTATAAAATTAGCTCCTCATCTACCCGCCACTGTGGCGGGCTACCTGTAAGACGTCTCGGAGTGACATATGACAGTAAATGCCATTAAACACAAAGATGTGCGTTTGAAGAATCACACTTTATTATATATTGAAGAACAGACAACAGAAAAGCTGTCGATGCGCATGTGATTTGCCGTATGTTCAGAGGCACACCCTAGTGCCTATATATATATATATATATATATATATATATATATATATATATATATATATATATATGCTGTGTATATATATCCTCGTGCTACCCGGGTCTGTATGTGTAGACATTAAATTTTGTCCACATACGTGGAAAATGGGACCATTTTTCCTCAAAAGTTGAAAAAAGATGTTAGTTATTTTGAATAATTTTCAGCTGTAACACATCTCTGGGTCATTTCGCTTCATTTTAATATACATTTTGTTATATTTTATTTTGTAATCACTGTACAATATGGTTCTATTCATTAACATTAGTAAATGCATTCCTGTATATTTACTGTGCATTTGAGAAAGCTGAAAATGTTTTGCTTTCAGAGGCTTGATATGGAGTTAGGATGAAAATAAGGTGCATTTCAAACTGTTCTGAGACCAGTGCAGACATACAGCACACTGGAGGTTAAGTCATTCACTAAATAGGAAGCAAGGGTGCATCCTATAGCTTTCTATGCAGCTAAGTGCATTCATTCCTAAAATCTGACCAGAAGTTCAGATTCAGGCTGCAGATGATGTTTGGACCGCTCAGCATGTTTGGCAGACATGGGACAATAGTAATCAGTACATAGATTCAGTATTTAATAATGCGAAGTTTTATTTTAACATGGTTGGCAGTGATTTGATGATGCTGGCCATTACTTTGAATACGAAAGCTTTATAGAAAATCAGCTGTAATGTCTATAACGTCTTAAAAACATGAATAACCAACACTCCTGGACACATAAACTATTTGATGAAAAAAATCTGACTTTCTATAGCTTAGTATTGCTTAACATTTTACAGCTTAATCCTCAGAATATATATATATATATATATATATATATATATATATATATATATATATATATATATATATATATATATATATATATATATATTTATTTTGCTTGTTTATTAGGTGCTACTAGTTACAAATCAAAAAGGGATATGAAAAAATCACACAGCAGTCACGCTCAGGCCTCAGATGGATATATATAAAATTGGGCATTAAAGTATTTCATACCCTGCTCTTTTTCATAATTTGATCATTATTTAATGAATTACTGTTTATATTGTCAATCGAAAATGTACACCAACATCTGTTTAAAAAAAAAAAAAAATCACTGCCTGCTTTCATCTGGCGGAAATAGTGCACTGTAGCGCAATCTATTATAAGCCATATATACATTGAAAGGAGGCGTGTTTGCGTGAAAAAAAGAAAGATAATGACTTAATTTAAATTCTTAAGATGCGGTGCAATTTCAGCGCCAGATTGCGGGTGGTTGGTGAATACAATACGGGTTTTTGCGCTGAAACACTACACGCAATAATAGCACAACTGAATAGTAAATTCACCCCTGTATGTTTAATATTACTATACTGTTACAATGGTCGCCTGTAATGCCTAAATAATATACAGCCTATTGCAACAATTGTACTTGCTAGGAGAAGAAATTATTAAGAGAGTAAAAGATTTTTGTTCAGGCTGTACTGGTTGGGACAGGATTTAATGCATCAACTTCAACCACTCTTCACTATAAATCTGTCTGATGATGAACAAAAGCCCAAAAACACACATCTAGGGCAAAAATCAGTGAGAATCATGCAGGTGAATCAGAGTGTTTGTCAGTCAAGCACTTTGTTTATCTTAGATTATTCTTCCACTTGTAGCTCCAAAACAAACATGTCCAGTAGAGACCAGGATGTGACCTGGAGAAGAACTCAGCACAACAATAAAATCATTAGCTGACCCAGAAGTCATCTCTGGAACATCCCGTCTTTACATTGTCAACACAAAACTCCAACCTTTGTTTGCTCTTGTACATTGGTTATCAAATGGTTGCAAGTCTGTTCTTATGGGGTCACGGACAGCAGGGAAAAAAACAATGCTACACATGCAAATAATGAAATGCAACTAAACATAAAATAATGCATTGCTAGGATAGCTAAATAAATAGGTTTATCTAGTTTTAAAAGGGGGGAAAAACACTTCTGATAAATATAGATGACCACATGTTTTGTGAAGTGATTTATTGGCTGTAATGTCAGCATTAGAACATAGTGTAAATAATAACTTAAATATAGTGGTCATATAACTGACCTTGTATTTTAATTTGATCTTTTGAATGAATTCAACCTTTAAACATACACAAAATTCACACACATTTAGCTGGATTTCTCCCAGGCCCCTCTACTTCTGTTTGACGAACAAGCAGAGTCATTATGACTAAATTAATGTCAAGCCCCTCGTATTTTTCATAAATAATACACGCCGTGTCGCTGTTGTCGTTAAACATGTTCTAATTTGTTCTCCATTACAAAAAAACAACAGCGTTGATTAATTCACACTTCAAGCTAAGCAACCGCTACGATTTTTACAAGGTGACTAGGAGGATTGCTCTTTTCATCAACACTAACATGACACTTTGTTGCGTTAATAAGTCTCTGTGTGATGAAAGCATTGTTTTCATCTGAATTTGCTTTAGTAAATTGCTATTTTTGCTGATGGTTTACTGGCAAGAAAAACATTTCAATTCTCACGTTTCTTGTTTGTATTTTGGTGTCTGTTTCTCTGAACCGAAGCCCCTCAGGCAGATACACACAGCGCTCTCCATTACTCCTAATAAGGTGTCATAAAATTTAATTCCATGCTTGGTTTGTCAGAGAGGAGTTCTTATCCTGCTCCAATTTTAAGTTTTAATGGGTAATACTCCTTAGCTCTCTTCTCACAATTAGGCCTCCTAGTTACCTTTTAATGAAAATCAGATTAAAACATAATCTAATTAAAGTTCATTTTAATCCACGCTATCATGCAGACTCTGTCGCTTGGAATCACGCAGCACACTTTCAGAGTTGGTTTGTTTGCGAAGAAGAGGAAGATCGGTCAGACTATCAATCAAGAGTTTTTACATATGCATGTGTGTTGGAAAACTCTTATAATGTGTATTGTGGTGACAAATATGCACTCGGAGCTGTGGCCTAGCGGTTGATGCATTAAAAAAAATGCAGATTCAGTTTCCCCCCTCTTTCGGCATCATTTTCTGGGTTAATCTTATGCCTACATGTCCAGTTCACAATGCACATAAATATATAGTATATATACACTGGCGGCCAAAAGTTTGGAGTAATGTACATATTTTGCTCTTATGGAAAGAAATGAGTACTTTTATTCACCAAAGTGGCATTCAGCTGATCACAATGTATAGTCAGGACATTAATAACATGAAAAATTACTATTACAATTTGAAAAACATTTTCAGAACTTCTTAAACTACTTCAAAGAGTTCTCATATTGACAGCATTGCAGATCCTTGGCATTCTAGCTGTCAGTTTGTCCAGATACTCAGATGACATTTCACTCCACACTTCCTGTAGCACTTGCCATAGATGTGGCTGTCTTGTCGGGCACTTCTCACACACCTTACAGTCTAGCTGATCCCACAAAAGCTCAATGGGTTTAAGATCCATAACACTCTTTTCCAATTATCTGTTGTCCAATGTCTGTGTTTCTTTGCCCACTCTAACCCTTTCTTTTTGTTTTTCTGTTTCAAAAGTGGATTTTTCTTTGCAATTCTTCTCATAAGGTCTGCACCCCTGAGTCTTCTCTTTACTGTTGTACATGAAACTGGTGTTGAGCGGGTAGAATTCAATGAAGCTGTCAGCTGAGGACATGTGAGGCATCTATTTCTCAAACTAGAGACTCTGATGTACTTATCCTCTTGTTTAGTTGTACATCTGGCCTTCCACATCTCTTTCTGTCCTTGTTAGAGCCAGTTGTCCTTTGTCTTTGAAGACTGTAGTGTACACCTTTGTATGAAATCTTCAGTTTTTTGGCAATTTCAAGCATTGTATAGCCTTCATTCCTCAAAACAATGATTGACTGATGAGTTTCTAGAGAAAGCTGTGTCTTTTTTGACATTTTTGACCGAATATTGACCCTAAGACATGCCAGTCTATTGCATACTGTGGCAACTCAAAAACAAACACAAAGACAATGTTAAGCTTCATTTAACGAACCAAATATCTTTCAACTGTGTTTGATATAATGGCAAGTGATTTTCTAGTACCAAATGATCAATTTAGCATGATTACTCAAGGATAAGGTGTTGGAGTGATGGCTGCTGGAAATGGAGCCTGTCTAGATTTGTTAAAAAATGACTTTTTTTCAAATAGTGATGGTGCTGTTTTTCACATCAGTAATGTCCTGACTATACTTTGTGATCAGTTGAATGCCACTTTGAATTAAAGTACCAATTTCCTTGCAAAACAGCAAAATCTGTACATTATTCCAAACTTTTGGCCGCGCGTGTGCGTGCGTGTGCGTGCGTGTGTGTGCGTGTGTGTGCGTGTGCGTGCGTGTGTGCGTGTGTGTGTGTATATATATATATATATATATATATATATATATATATATATACTGGGATTTTCACACACAACAGTCTAGAATTTACCCAGAATGGTGCCAGAAACAAAAAACATCCAGTGAGCTGCAGTTCTGTGGATGGAAATGCCTTGTTGATGAGAGAGGTCAACAGAGAATGACCAGACTGGTTCGATCTGACAAAGTCTACGGTAACTCAGATAACCGCTCTGTACAATTGTGGTGAGAAGAATAGCATCTCAGAATGCTATTCTGAGATGCGGGTTTGCGCAGTTCTGGCGGCACGAGGGGGACCTACACAATATTAGGGAGGTTGTTTTAATGTTGTGGCTGATCGGTGTACAGTTGAAGTCAGAGGTTTACATACACCTTAGCCAAATACATTTAAACTCCGTTTTTCACAATTCCTGACATACAGTAGAGAAGTGGAAATGCCTGTGACATGTGTGCTAACATCACTAATAATCGGTGACAGCTGTCAGCATTTACATCCACTGATACCCATAATTCGCAGCACCAGAGAAGTTCACGGAGCGATAGAGTCATGCTTATATTTGAGGCATGTTGGCCTGTCAAGTCTTTCCTGAGCCATGCCAGTGTAATATGTTTTACAAGTAGCATGGCCAAGGGTTATTTCACAGTCAAAGAGGCAGACCAGGCCAGCCAGTAAACCGCCGCTGCACAGGGGAACAGCCATGCAGCGACGCAGCACATTTAATCCACCTGCTGCCTGCTACTGCACTTAGACATGGGGTCGAGCCACAGAGTGTCAAGGGACTCGCGCAAAGCACAATTTCCCTGCTGATAAAAAAAAAAAAAAAAAAAAAATCCCCAACTTAAACCAGCCCCAGCTGGATTACTGGTCTCCCAGCCTGGCCAATCTGGTGTAGCTGGTCGGCCAGCTGGTCTCCCAGTTTAAAAAGTGGCCAGATCACCTCTAAAGCAGCCAACAGACCAGCCTGACTTGGCTAGCACACCAGCTTAGGCTGGTTTAGGATGTTTTTTTTCATCAGCAGGGTTATTTCTGTCTTTAATTCTGTTCCACGTTAATAGAAAATTATCACAAAAGTAGCTGGCAAATAGGAATGGGCGACGTATCGAATATTCACAATATATTTGCATGGATTTAGCTGGAGATATAAAATTGTGTTGCATATTCTTAATCATTTTTGGGCACTCTTAAGATTTTGATTATTGTTTTTTTTTTTTTAGGTACATTACTAGTTTCAACATTAAGGGCCCTTTTTTAAGAGCACTATCGCTATGTGCAGCACTATGCCATAGGCAGAAGTGCAAAGTCAATGGGCAAGTTTTGGTATTTTCGTGCAAAAATACGCTAAGTCTAGGCGCAAGTGGGTTTGGATAAATTACTCGCACAATGCACTAATGGGTTGGATCAAGTGCAATTTAAGTTTGAGTTTCTTCTCCAGTTATTGCACCATCTGTGTCCTATTATGTAGTCCATTCCCTGTCAAGCATCAGCGATATAAACAAAGACAAATTCATAAGAAGTTTTGGACTGTATGCAGTGAATTAGAAGAATAGAAATATGGACTTATATGTTCTTTTGTGCATTCACTGCATCCTTAATGAATGTTAGGCATATTTCTATGAGAGTGACATGCTCCTTTTATATGCATGGAGAATGTGGTTCTTGTCAGGATTTATTTTTATTTTTTTTCTGTTAAATTATAGAGAATGTAAGTGTTATTAATCATTTTCATCTACTGACTCATATATCATGGCTAGTATTAACAGTGATTGTATCGGCACACACACACATACTTCTATCAGTCGATTTTGAAAAATTTTATTCACTTATTTAAACATACAAATAAATATATAAAATAAAAAAAATAAAAGATTCTTAATTCAGATTACACTTCAAACAAAATGAATATATAATCAAAATAATGAAGTGGCCAAAACATTTTTTTACCAAATCCAAATATTCTACTCTCTCCAAATTTGTTACCACCTGCTTGTGGAATCTCCAAACTGCACGTCTAAGTGCAATCAACTACTTCTCAGGAAAACGGCAAATTGCGTTTTGCACCACTTCATTTACATACAATACACCCACGGTTTGCGCACCTACACCCACAGATAGCTCAAACACTCACATCCAAGCACTTAGAATCAGCACTCTCATGAAAATTGGATGAGATGTAGCCAATATCCGTTGCGCGTAGTGTTGCGCTTTGTGGACTCATGAAAATAGAGCCCTAATTGTACCCTTTGTTTTGCTGGACAAGAAAAACTAGCTTCATACCAAGTGTATTCATATCATTTTCAATGCAGCCACATTGAGAGCCCCATATCTCTGGCATTTAACCATACAGGGCAGAAAAGGGAACGTTTGTTCTGAACCAGAATTTAAAAGGATATTAAAATATATTTAATACTTCTGGAGTTATAGGCACTCCAACTTTGGAAAAATAATACAAAAAGTATTTCTGGACCCACTCCATTGGAGTGTTCTGAAGTCAACTGATTTTAGTAATAGACCTTACTGTCTGTGTGTAAAAATAAAATAATGACGCTGCCACCAAGATTATATATATATATATTTTGTAGCTTTATTTTAACGAACATTGTCATTTTGACCCCGCTCTCTAAAATGATGGATTACTCTGTAAATGTTGATCCATAGCGTTTAATGTTTCAGCTTTCATCATCATTAATGTTAACCTTTTTAAGTCAAACTTCAAAAGTTTTAGAAATTTGGTTGATTTTACACATAATAACCCTAATGCGAATTCATATCAGTGTGTCACTAAATTCGATTCATCCTTGTGCAGTGTTAAAGCAAAGATGTTTTAATAATGTCTCTAATTTAAATTTGAGTTGAGAAACAGTGTTGGCAACTGTATGTTTCAATGAATCAATTAAAATGATACATCATTGATTAATTTGTCATCATTCAAAAATGTTAACGTTTGCTGTTTATTGCTATGTATTGTTATAATGGTGTATATAAATGAAAATTATAAATATAATTATTTGTTGTGTTTATTTAGGAAAGTACAGTGTGCATTCTTATATATTTTATATTTTATTAAGATTTTTCTTTTTTTTCTCTCTGATTGAGAGTAAATACATATTGCCAGAAGGGTGATATATATAGTATATATGTGTGTGTGTGTGTGTGTGTGTGTGTAAAATGTCATACTTGCACAAAGCTCCTATTTGAAAGCCCTACTTTTCAGTCAGGTTGCTGTAATTAAACTCAGAATTTAATGAGCAAATCTGGCTGACAGAAAGACCTACATATATCTGAAGATTATGGGTAAAAAAAATAAATAAATAAAACAAAACCCAACAAAGCTTGAATCTCCTGCAGACTGACCAGCAGTTTTTTCGTCCTGATGCTGCGGGACACTGCAAATTTAGAGATCTTACCTTTTTGTCCTTCATATGAAGGCAAAATACGCCATTGCCCCCATCTGAAATTCCCTCAGATTTTTTAAAACTTGATTATTAATGTCGGACTTGCAAACTTGAGCCATTGTTTCGAACTTGAGGATTTTTCTCCCCGTATCTATTCTGAGACACACGTACCTTTATGACTGGTGCCCACTCCGGTAATAAAGTGCTGATGCCAGCTTTAGAGAAACTTTAAACACACTTGGTGTAATCAAACGCACAATGCAAAATGGCAGGTCAGCAAAACCAGCCAAAACAATACCCCAAGTCCCCCCTAAATATAACCTTTTTCGGTGAAGCAAATGTTTTGTGTTTCTGCCTTCCCCCGACATGTATATTTAGATCATTGTTTCTAGCTTTTGGGTTTGACTGACCCATTTAGACCGGTGATTTTGTAAATTAATTGGAGAAATTGATATGAGGCATCAGAGTCATTTTCAAATTAATGAGGCCAAAGTATCTCTGACGCTGTATGATAGCGTCTTATCACGCTAGCTTTGAAGTGCTTTAAGATCATGGGTTGTGCTTAAACGTTTGTCTTTTTAAGCTATATGCTCTAGTAGGGTTATTATAGTTTGTAGTGTTTTTAATTTTTATCAATATTTTCTTTTCAATTTGCCCTTTCAGTTTTAGTTCAGTTTTCATTAGTTTTCAATATTTTAGCTTTTGTTAATGCGCTAATTAATACCATTTAAATATGTTTAACACTACAAATTTCTCAGGGCTGTCTTGAGTTATCACTATTATGTGTTTTTATGTTTAATGAAGGTGGGGTTTTGATTCTGTTTCTTGTCTTTACGATTGACGTTTTTGTGTCCTGTAGTAGAGGTGCCTCAAAGTCGTGTCCTTGGTCCGTTTTCATTTCATTATCTGTTCAGAAGCTATTGGAGTTTCTCTGCTTTAATTTGATCATTTTCATCACTTGAAAAGGGACTTGATTGACTATCTTAAAGAAGAGCCTTTGGCTTTCTGTTTGATGGAGAATAAATCCGAGATATGAAGTTCTCTAGCTCATCTCCACGGTACCCGTTCACCCACTGATTCATTTGGTGCAAATAACTGCAAGAGCACTGCAAAGTTATCAGAGTGGAATGACTTATCTCAATCATGTTATTTCTCTTCTCCCACAACCCCTCTTGCACCCACCCACACACTATCTGCAGGTTTTGAGACTGCCCGATCGTTTGCTCTTCACGGCGCTCATGTGATCTTAGCCTGCCGTAACAAAAGTCGTGCCAGTAAAGCAGCGAGTCTGATCATGGAAGAGTGGGTGAGTATAAAGACACACACACACACACACACACACACACACGGAGCCCTTGTGCAGCCCGACTTCATCACTCCTGACCTTTTACATTTCATATATTACATTTTGTGTAGCTATCCATAGACATCCATTTTCTAGGGGGCTGTTAATTCAGGAATTGTTCTTGCATTAAAAAAAAAAAAGAAGACGATGTAGCACAATGGAATGGAAAAGAATGGTAGTTGTAAGACATTGAATAAACATTAAGATGTGGTGCAATATGTTTACATATCCCAAAAAAGTCAAAAATAGTGCAACCTAATCGCAAAATATGTTTTGTTTGAACGGCCCTTAAGGCAGCATCTTAACTTAAGTGGACCTCACAAGTAACTGATTTAAAACACTCTTAATAGGCAGCAACTCTGCATGCCACTTAAACTAGCACTAACATAAAAAGCACTTGCAGACTCGACTCCGAAATTAATTCAAATGGCGCTTTTGTTAGCATGTGGCTAAGCTAACCATGTGAGACTGCAAAATTTGGGTGAAAAATTATATAATTTGGTATAAAATTATATAAATATATATAATCAAGATTAGTGGTCGACTGATTGTGAATTTTTCAGATACCGATAACCAGGGTTGGGGAGTAACAGAATACATGTAACGGGATTACGTATTTAAAATACAAAATCTAAGTAACTGTATTCCACTACAGTTACAATTTAAATCATGGGTAATTAGAATACAGTTACATTCAAAAAGTATTTTGATTACTGAAGAGATTACTTTGCATTTCATTTTCATTTGTTTCATTTAATATTTAGTCCTTTCAGATGGAAAACATTTATACATATAAATGATGCGATCCAAAGTGTATTTGAACAGCGGTGAAACACTTTCTTATGATGTGTTACATTCAAACGAGCAGACAGAGAAGTAAGTTTGAAGTAAGTTTGGAGCACAAGAAATAGAAATAAACCTTGTGTAAATTGTCAGCTTTACGCTAAGCTAAAATGCTATTTCTAGCCATTTTACATTCACATGTTACCAGGCACAATCATATTTTTTTATCAAGAAAATTCACGTTGGATCATAATTTCTTTTTTTCTAGTAAGACCTTTGGTATTAGGGCAAAAATCTTTTTCTTGATAATCATTTTTGTATTGTTTTCCTGTAAAAATATCTAAAAATCGTTATGATTTATCTTGTTTTAGAAACAACACTGCATAAGATATTTCGGTTTTTCAGAGAATGTATTTTTAACATGTGTATTTTGTCTTACTGTACTGGCAGAGTTTTTATAGTCAAAACAAGTGAAAAAATCTACCAGTGCTGAAGAAGTAATCCAAAGTATTTAGAATACTGTATGTTACTGACCTTGAGTAATCTAACGGAATACGTTACAAATTACATTTTACAGCATGTATTCTGTAATCTGTAGTGGAATACATTTCAGAAGTAACCCTCCCAACCCTGCCAAACTAAGATGGTGGAAAAGGCCAATAACCGGTTAATTGACCAATAGTTTTTTTAAAACCGATTTATTGAAAGTTAAAACATTTTATAAGTCTTTTCTTACTGTGGCAGGTACAGACATAAAGACAGCAAGATGTCCAAAATGAATAAAATCCCAGGTGCAGTTTATTGTGCAACCAAAATCCCAAAAATAAACAGAAAAAATATGATTTGGTGCATAACGCTGGACTTTTAACTATGAACATGCCAAAAATACACCAGGGACTCTTATTTTGAAATGTCTATGCACACAGCTCACACAAACACATTTGGGAAACAAAATATGCACCCTTTCAATCATCCAAAATAAATTACAATATAAACACTATAAAGTACACATTTAGACTAAATTCTGTATGTATGCATTAATTAATCAATAGTAGATCATCCTTAACTATCTGGCTCTGTGCATAGTGTAGTCATGTGGCACAGCAAACTCCTTGCAGAGGTAGTGATTGTTTTCCCTGATAGCACACGTACATTACCCAGGCGTCTATTTGATGTGTGTACATCTGGAAGATGTATTTTTTTAAACTTTGTTTTCTCATCTGCGATACATCTAAAAGAAGTACAGGTGCATCTCAATAAATTAGAATGTCGTGGAAAAGTTCATTTATTTCAGTAATTCAACTCAAATTGTGAAACTTGTGTATTAAATAAATTCAGTGCACACAGACTGAAGTAGTTTAAGTCTTTGGCTCTTTTAATTGTGATGATTTTGGCTCACATTTAACAAAAACCCACCAATTCACTATCTCAAAAAATTAGAATACATCATAAGACCAATAAAAAAAAAAACATTTTTAGTGAATTGTTGGCCTTCTGGAAAGTATGTTAATTTACTGTATATGTACTCAATACTTGGTAGGGGCTCATTTTGCTTTAATTACTGCCTCAATTTGGCGTGGCATGGAGGTGATCAGTTTGTGGCACTGCTGAGGTGGTATGGAAGCCCAGGTTTCTTTGACAGTGGCCTTCAGCTCATCTGCATTTTTTGGTCTCTTGTTTCTCATTTTCCTCTTGACAATACCCCATAGATTCTCTATGGGGTTCTGGTCTGGTGAGTTTGCTGGCCAGTCAAGCACACCAAGACCATGGTCATTTAACCAACTTTTGGTGCTTTTGGCAGTGTGGGCAGGTGCCAAATCCTGCTGGAAAATGAAATCAGCATCTTTAAAAAGCTGGTCAGCAGAAGGAAGCCTGAAGTGCTCCAAAATTTCTTGGTAAACGGGTGCAGTGACTTTGGTTTTCAAAAAACACAATGGACCAACACCAGCAGATGACATTGCACCCAAAATCATCACAGACTGTGGAAACTTAACACTGGACTTCAAGCAACTTGGGCTATGAGCTTCTCCACCCTTCCTCCAGACTCTAGGACCTTGGTTTCCAAATGAAATACAAAACTTGCTCTCATGTGAAAAGAGGACTTTGGAACACTGGGCAACAGTCCAGTTCTTCTTCTCCTTAGCCCAGGTAAGACGCCTCTGACGTTGTCTTTGGTTCAGGAGTGGCTTAACAAGAGGAATACGACAACTGTAGCCAAATTCCTTGACATGTCTGTGTGTGGTGGCTCTTGATGCTTTGACCCCAGCCTCAGTCCATTCCTTGTGAAGTTCACCCAAATTCTTGAATCGATTTTGCTTGACAATCATAAGGCTGCGGTTCTCTTGGTTGGTTGTGCATCTTTTTCTTCCACACTTTTTCCTTCCACTCAACTTTCTGTTAACATGCTTGGATACAGCACTCTGTGAACAGCCAGCTTCTTTGGCAATGAATGTTTGTGGCTTACCCTCCTTGTGAAGGGTGTCAATGATTGTCTTCTGGACAACTGTCAGATCAGCAGTCTTCCCCATGATTGTGTAGCCTAGTGAACCAAACTGAGAGACCATTTTAAAGGCTCAGGAAACCTTTGCAGGTGTTTTGAGTTGATTAGCTGATTGGCATGTCACCATATTCTAATTTGTTGAGATAGTGAATTGGTGGGTTTTTGTTAAATGTGAGCCAAAATCATCACAATTAAAAGAACCAAAGACTTAAACTACTTCAGTCTGTGTGCATTGAATTTATTTAATACACGAGTTTCACAATTTGAGATGAATTACTGAAATAAATGAACTTTTCCACGACATTCTAATTTATTGAGATGCACCTGTATGTCTCGGAAGTGATTAAGACATTCATCAGATGTCTATTGAGATGTTTATGATTTAGATGTTTGATGTTAATTTTCCAAATGAAAAGATCAGAAACAGACATCTTGGAGATGTACACGTGCTATGTAAGGGATAATGTACAGTCAGCCAGTTATCACTAAATAAACCCGTCATGGTGATCAGGATCAGTGTTGTATCATTCTGAAGGGGTTCATTTTGCAATAACAACCGTCTGACTGTACATTATCCTGCTAATTACAGGGCTACCAACCAAATATATAAATACATTGATATTATGTACTTATGTAAAAAAAAAAACAAAAAAAAAAACAACGCTGAACAGCTGAAATCCACCTGTGGTTTGTGTCAGAGTGCTGTTGGTGTTTATTTTATCATTTATGAACATCTGACTGCTCATTATGCATCTTATTACAAGACTACTTGCCAAATAAATAAATAAATGCACATGAAACATTGATTTGAGTTTAAATTATTTTATTAGCTTACTTGTAGGGATCGCACAGTGATCCGAGAAGCAGAAAAGATGGCTTGCAAATACTCGGATGAGCGGTCTGATACGTGGATGTGCGGTTGGTACTGAGCAATATCAGACCGCTAGATGGCGCCATTTGAACAATCAGAATCAAGCATTCCAGAGAGCCGAGTAATAACTGGGTTTATTTCACCTCCATAAGCCACTTTTATAGTGCAGAACAAAGCCATTCTAAACTGTAGAATCCTCCAGCACCAGCCACGGAGGTACACAGATGAATAATAATAATTTTTAAAAAAATGCATTTTTGCCGATAATCGATATTTAGCACAGATTAATCTGTCAAACGGCTATATCAGTCGAGCTCTAATTAAGATTTCTCTCGGCTTGTCTACCACAGAACTCATCGCAATGCATTCTGGAATTTCTTTCTCCGTGAAGTAAGTAATCCTGCAAACAAACAAACAAACAAAACATATTTTTAATGAAGTTTTCCAGTAAAAATCTAGAAATATCCTTAAAACAATACAAAATTGCCTGCTTAGCAAAACTTCTTTAGATATCGAGACCACAATATCTATGACTATCTTAAGTACAGTAGTGTATTTTGCATTGTGACAGATTGTGGCAGATTTTTTTCACTAGTTTTAAGCATGAACACAAGTGAAATAATGTGTCTTTTAACATCTAAAAGCAAACTTAAAATCTAAAACCTCTCTTAAAGGACATCTAGCTTTCATGACCATTAACAAATAGCACATTTTCCCAGCCTAATTCTTAATTAATATTCTCTGTACTCCTGAAGTTGTATGGCAGGGTTTTTGCCCATGGCTGTGTGCTCGCAGCCCGACCTGAGACGGATCTCTCCAATAGACTCCATTATTAGCGGGAGGGGGGAGGGTGGGAGGGTGCTAGGGCCACCTGATAATTAACTTTGATTATTGCACTAATATTGTGGTGCTCTTGACACTCCCCCAGATTTATGAGTGTGAGAAAATAAACAAATGAAATGTAGGTGCTGGAGCAGAAAGAATAAGCTATTACGAGGCGCAGTAATTACAGCCGTCTTGAGACTCGGAATTAGTTGATTAATTACAGGATGCCAGTGGATTACAGGGGAATCTAAAGTGTTTTAAAGCAGTGGAGATATCTGATTGAACAAAGCCCTCTCTCGATGCTGGATAATTCCTCGGCCTCGACAGCTTCAAATCATGGCGTGTTTTAATAAATGTTTCAGCTCTGCTCTGAGGCATTTTACAAGCGTACCACAATCCGACGGCTGAGAAACGGTACAGAGACATACACAGAATCCTTTAATAATCAGAGTTATTAAAGAACATTTAAATATTAAGGCAAATTACCTGGCAAAAAAGCTGGACGATCTGATTAATGTTTACTGACACCTTACTGGGACTTTTAATTTTTCATTCTCTAACAATTATTGCGAAACATTCGCGAGACGTTTGAATTTCATTCTCAAAAAATTAGCCCTCTGGACTTTTCTTTTGAGAAATGAGGAAAGTAATACCGCAAGATAGCTTGATCAAGTTTATATCTTCATATTCTGATTACAAAAATATTGAATTTGATTTGACTCCTAAAGCGCAGGTGCTACAGGATGAGTAATGGAAGCGATGATATCGGAATAAATCTCATTGGCGGGAAATGCATACTTATACCTCAGGAATGATATTAATAGATCCGGGAAAGGACAGGACAAGGAAATTAATCGTTAAAATGATAAATGTACTCTCTGTGTCTTCCCACGTTCTTTTGGTAAGGTTACGTTGATAAAGATGTGTGTTTTGGAACCGACACAATAAAAAGGTCATGATATCTGCTTCCGAGGTCACTTGGAGCGTCGTACGGGATTGCAGAGGTGCAGGGAAATTGTTAGTGATGAAAGTTACTGTTGAACATCTTGAAATCAGAGTAAAAACCTGTGAGTAAAAACTTTTGGCCCTGTGGACACTTCACACTCTCACCAGTTTAATATATCTGTCCAGCAGTGGATGTATATGCATCACTGGAAAATTCTGCCAGTATTCTGAACCAACAAATGCTATCTCATTAAGTAATGTATTTGATAACATTCTGTGTTGGAAGTGACATTTTACTTTGACTCCATTGTCTTGCTGAGGCTAATTTCATAGTTAGTATTTTATCAATAAACACAATTAAATACTTGCAAATATTTTAATTACCAAATACCAATAACTTGATTGGAAATGTCGCACAAACAGAAAATATAGAATTTAAAATTTAACACATTGCTCTGCTTATGTGACAAAGTAATTAGATTACATTAATTACTAACATTTTGTAATCATATTACACCATATTTTTTTTTTTTTACAGTAGATATATATACTGTAAAAAATAAAATAAAAAAAAAAAAAACTGTTACATTTAGGGTAAAAATATGGTATATGGTATCCAGAAATGTACCGTTAAAAAATACTGTGGCCATGTTTCAGGCTTTTCGGGGTGTAATTTTGATGCCTGTATATTTTACGGTTCACTACCCTTAATATTAATAAATAATATAAACTTGATATACTAAACCTTTTAAATAAAAGTCTGCTTTTCTCTTTAAAATATATTGTTAATAACCGTAGTAACTACAAAAGGCCACATGATGACATAAAGTTTATCAAAAGTGACTCTTCCAGGAGCAATAATGAATACAAATGTAGAGACAGTGCACAATGTTACTCACACAAATACAAAACACCATCAGGATAACACGTGGAATAAAAAACAAAATGTAATAAATATTAACTTAACTACATTAAATATAACATAGAACATCGTAATGTAGATAACTGATATTAAAAATAAGAAGAAACTGAACTATTCCCATAAAATATAATGAAATGTGATGGGCCACACAGGAACTACAGGGAACACTCGATTATTATTATTATCATAATTTTAAGTTTACTGTAAAAAGTACATGCATTCTCCTGTTATACATAACATACATTTTTACAGTTAATTATACAGTAAAATCATACTTTTTTGCATAATGTTTTTTTATATTTTACTTATGCTAAAATGCTTGCAATTATTTTTTTCACATCAATCTACACTCTATACCCCATAATGACAACTAAAAAATAACTTTGCAAATTTATTAAAAAGAAAAAAACTAAAATATCACATTGACACAAATATTCAAACCCTTTACTATGACACTTGAAATTTAGCTCAGGTGCATCCCATTTATCTGGATCATCTTTGAGATGTTTCTACATTTTGATCGGAGTCCAAATTCAATTGATTGGACATGATTTGGGAAGGCACACACCTGTCCACATAAGGTCTCACTGCTGAAAATGCATATCAGAGCAAAAACCAAGCCATGAGGTCAAAGCATAACAAAAACATAACAAAATGTGAAAAAATGAAGGGGTCTGAATACTTTCTGAATGCAGTGTGTGTGTGTGTGTGTGTGTGTGTGTGTGTATGTATGTATATATATATATATATATATATATATATAAGTTTGGAATAATGTACAGATTTTGCTGTTTTGGAAGGGAATTGGTACTTTAATTCACCAAAGTGGCATTCAGCTGATCACAAAGTATAGTCAGGACATTACTGATGTAAAAAAACAGCACCATCACTATTTGAAAAAAGTCATTTTGATCAAATCTAGACAGCAGCCATCACTCCAACACCTTATCCTTGAGTAATCATGCTAAATTGATCATTTGGTACTAGAAAATCACTTGCCATTATATCAAACACAGCTGAAAGATATTTGGTTCATTAAATGAAGCTTAACATTGTCTTTGTGTTTGTTTTTGAGTTGCCACAGTATGCAATAGACTGGCATGTCTTAAGGTCAATATTAGTTCAAAAATAGCAAAAAAGACACAGCTTTCTCATCAGTCAATCATTGTTTTGAGGAATGAAGGCTATACAATGCTTGAAATTGCAAAAAAACTGAAGATTTCATACAAAGGTGTACACTACAGTCTTCAAAGACAAAGGACAACTGGCTCTAACAAGGACAGAAAGAGATGTGGAAGGCCAGATGTACAACTAAACAAGAGGATAAGTACATCAGAGTCTCTAGTTTGAGAAACAGATGCCTCACATGTCCTCAGCTGACAGCTTCATTGAATTCTACCCGCTCAACACCAGTTTCATGTACAACAGTAAAGAGAAGACTCAAGGAGTGCAGGCCTTATGGGAAGAATTGTAAAGAAAAATCCACTTTTGAAACAAAAAAACAAAAAGAAAAGGTTAGAGTGGGCAAAGAAACACAGACATTGGACAACAGATAACTGGAAAAGAGTGTTATGGATCTTAAACCCATTGAGCTTTTGTGGGATCAGCTAGACTGTAAGTTGTGTGAGAAGTGCCCGACAAGACAGCCACATCTATGGCAAGTGCTACAGGAAGTGTGGGGTGAAATGTCACCTGAGTATCTGGACAAACTGACTGCTAGAATGCCAAGGATCTGCAAAGCTGTCATTGCTGCACATGGAGGATTTTTTGATGAGAACTCTTTGAAGTAGTTTAAGTAATTTTTTACAAGTAGTTGTAATAGTAATTGTAAAATAAAACAAATGGCATACCTAGCCTAAAATAGTCATTTTCTTGGCTACTTAATCATAAACATACATTTCTGATGAGCAAGTTAACACGTCAACATGGTCTGGTGAAAGACGGAACCTGACTCACCTGAGGCGATTATCCTGCACTTGAAAAAGCCAGCTCGCCGTGAAAATAACTTACAAGCACAGACAGATTTACAGAAGACTCAAATGTGAAAGCATCTATAGCGACTTGCAAGTCAACGTTTCCGAAATCCGCTTCCCTCACCACCACCACCGTAGTGATTTCTGTACTTTGCTCATCTAGCAAGAGGACATTTTTCTGCGTGCACTACGAGTGAGAGAGGGAACAAGCACGAGTGGCCTGAGGTGAAATGAAACTAATAAACTAAAATAATATTTGTGGTAATAATTATATTTAAAATATGTAACATTAACATGACAGTAATTTAAGCGCGGTCTTTATAATAATATAAACCCAAATGTAAATGTGTAAAAATGTTGAACAGTTTAATGGGGAAAATATTAACTGACTAGTAGGGCTGGGCGATAGGATGATGCTATTGGATATCGACGATAGTTTACAAAGAGCCCGATGCCGACACTCAGTTGACAGACGATGTTCGACAATATCGGAAATGGCAAGACCATGGATCTGGGAAGTATTGGAAATATTTTAATCAGAGCCCAGGGTGTGAAACTAGCACCCGCCACCCTCCAAATGCGACGAGGCTGAATCCAGTTCACAAGCTCCTCGTCCAAATGTATTTCATGCACAAGTAATTTTGTTCATCTACCCGCAACAGGCGGGCAACCTATAAGACGTCTCGAAGTGACACTTGACAAGAAATGCTGTTAGACACAAAGACACGTGCTTGAAGAAACACACTTTATTATATTTTATTTTATAAGAACAGACAAAAGAAAAGCAGTCAGTGCTTGTGTCTGATTCGCTGTTTGTCCAGAGGCGTGCAGCAAGAGTCTGTCTTGTGGAACAAGCGCATGTTTTTTTTTTTTTTTCTATGTTTCATTTGTCTGAAAACTGTTTGCAAGAATAATGTTGACTATGAGAATGCTGCAAATGATCTCCGATCATCTCAAGAAGTACTGTGAGTTTAGTTCGTTTTATTTCCACGGAGCAGTTCGCGGTTAACATGCATTGTGAACGCAACTCTGCAGGTTTAGTAATAAATATCTTCATATTAAAGAAACAAATACGAAAGTGATTAAATCATAAAATAATTCGAGACACGTTCACCTTGAACCTAAAATTGAGTTTTATTTTTATTTTCTTTAGGCAACATTAACTGTATTACCAAAACTCAATACAAACACAAATTCAATAAGAACACACATTTGGCAGCATTATTTTGGGAACACAAGGGAATTTATTAGGCTTTATTATTATGATTATTATTATCTTTACATTTATAATTGTCTTTAGTTCTTAATCTGTAGGCTATTAGTAATTTTCCACCTGTTGTCATTGGCAGATGCTTGCGTTATGGCAAATGGGGCCACTGGAGATTTTTTTCATCACTTTGTTAATTTTAATTGCTTTTTTAATTTAGTTTGAAGTGCAGTTTGAATTTAGAATTGTCTTTTGTTTATGTTTTTCATGTTTCAATAAATTAATTTTATTTTTAAAGCAAAATAAATAAAGCAAAAAATATTCACGACCCTCGGCAGGGGGGTTGACGATATAATCGTATATCGCAATATTTTTTAAGGCGATTATTGATCAAATATTTTTTATGTATTGCCCAGCCCTACCGACTAGTAATTCCAGTGTTGACCAGCAGCATCAGAACCGTTTAGTCGACTAGTCTTGCACATCCCTAATATATATATATATATATATATATATATATATATATATATATATATATATATATATATATATGCAGTATATAGACTAAGAAAATATTTGTTTTTTCACTGACACTCGACTCGCACAATGATATGCCTATTACACTTACCGAATCCTTGATGTTTTTTTCTTCTTCAACTTTTCAGTAATTCTGCAAGTATCGTGACATTGTCCCCTCGTGATCATGCGAGCTTTCTGTGCTGATGTCATTTCTTGCACTAAAACATTGCTGATTATCCTGAAAGAAACAATGGTTTATTTATAGAGGTGGGCCAGGTTGCACTGCAGATCTCTGTGTCTGTGTGAACAAGCCTACTAATCACACTGTAAACGTCTCTGTCTTTCCATTTACAGTAATCACAGCAGCAAATGCATAGAAAAGCGCAAAGTCACGCTGATTCAGCTGTTCTTTTGCCACACACATACACTGTTTGCTTTAACCCCCTCGGCTAGGAACCCATCCATCTCCGGTTCCCAGATCCTCTGGGGTTATCTGTGGACGGAGGGGTTGTGAGTCATCCAGGGGTTATTTCAAGGTCGCAGCAAGCTGCACCATCAGTTTAGAGGTCAGGGGGAAGTGCAAGAGCGTTGTATTCAGGGTCATGAGTTTGGGTTCTTCGCCTCCCACTGGGTTGGGCTGTTGACGAAGGCATGAGAACAAAACACAGGATGGATTTCCCAACATTTTGCCTTCTTATCTGGATGCTTCATCAATTATGAGGACTTCTTTCAACTGTGAGTCACGGGGGTTGTTTTTTAATAAAACTAACAGATATCAACTTTGTCTTTTTGTTATATGAAGGTCACCTTAAAATTGGCTTCAATTTTTTTGAAAATTACAGCAGTTGTGGCGTCATTTTGACCACAACCAATAAAGTTTTTGTGTAGTACAGTATTGTTTATCGCAAGCCCTTTCGACATTTAATCATGTGCACAGTATGAAGTATAGATATCTATAACTCCGTTCTCTCTAGGTAAAATGCTAATTCTTGTGATCAGCAATGGAATTATTACTAAAGAAAATGCACATTTTCTATATTTGTAATGACTTTTGCACTAGTATTATAAAAAAATGATGACATTACTCGTGAAAATACCAATTAATAATAGAAACAATGGAATTTTAACTAGTAAAAGTTGTGATTTTTGATATCTATAACTGAATTTTCACTAGTAGAATTTCACAATGATCTGTCATTTCTGTCAAAAACACAATTACAGATATCTGTAATCAGTTTCTTACTAGTTAAAATTCCAAATACACATATTAGCTATGTTCTTCTTACTAGTAAAAATATATTTTTTATATCAATAGTGTCATTTCTATTAATGCACATTTCCATTTCTGTTATCAACAATTGAATTTAAATGAGTAAAATGCAAGTTTTTATTACAGTAGTTTGGTTTTCACTAGTAAGAAAGCTTTTTAAGATATCTTTAATTACTCTTCAATTTAATGATGTCAGCAATATCAAATCTAACATATTAAAATTGATGAACAGACATAAAAAAATTAGCATTTTCACTAGTTTTTTTTACTAGTAGCAATGTAATCATTAATAAAATAAAAATAAAAAATACTAGTAAGAAGTACTGTATATACTGTAGAATAAATGTCGAAACCGTCTGCAATAATAGTTAGTGTATTTGTTTAACAAGCAGACGAAAGTGTCTGTGAAGAGCATGCTTGAGAAAAATATGAGACAGGTGATGTGTGAAGGAACACAAAGAAAAATCAAGGTAAACAGCCCTTGTGAACAGATTATTTGTATTGTATTTCATTTTTAATCAAGCTGTGATTTCAAGTTATGCAAAGAATATGAATGGATGGTGATTAAGGGAAAAAAAAAGACTAAATTACAAAATTCTTCTGTGATGCATGTTAAGTAAATTAAACTAGTGAGAGTGTTATTAATTGAGATAATTTTTAAAAATCCACAGGCCTGAAAGTGACCATAGTTGAAGAAATACCCATCTTCTGTTATATTCAGTTTTGTTGTCTTATAGTCGGATGAGACAGACTTTGTCAGAAGGTAACACCTAAACGTTCAGATCTAGGAGAACAATAAAGTAAGATAAACACACATACATCACTGTCAGACCACAGACTTTCAGAGTGGAGGAGATAAGAGAATGATGAATATTGATATAGTGAATGTGTTTTACAATATGAAGCCCATTGGTGGTGTTTATGGGGTTGAGTTTTAAATAGAAAGGAATTGAACCGCAGATGTGCAGTAGAGCGACAAAGACGTATTGTACAATTCTGTTCTATTAGTTTGGCTTCTCATTAATTGAACAGTCGGTCACTTGTAAACAACATTTTAGTTTATAAATATTCTGAAATTATTGTACAATAGTGGTATTAACCTCAATGTAATATTATCCGTGGTGTTTGCTTAGGCAAGCATCACAATTACTGTTGCTCATATTGGGGTTAGGGATGTTTCAAAAGTAGTGAGTACTAAACTTTGGCTCGTAACTCGGCACGTAACAGCTCATGAATGATACCTCAAATCATGCGGCATTTTAAGGAGACGTTTGGGTAACACTTTCTATGAAGCCTGTATTTATAACGCATTATAAGAGTATTCTTAACACATTATAATGCATGCCTAATGCCATATAATAAACTTTCTCGTGACTTCGTACATTCTCAGAACACAAATGAGTAAAAATCCATGATTTACAGTATCAGTGCCTAGCCTTTAGTAGAGCTGTTTCGTTGTTCATTTTTGAGTGTTTCCTCTGCGGCCAATGTTCATTTTAATGTGAGCATGTTTAAGATGATAACTCTTTTACATCTGAAATAATGTTATGTGGTTTTGTTGATTTTATTAAATATTTTATTTTCTAAGTATTACAATAAAAATGTTAAATGCAAATGTGTCTTATAACCACTTTTATGGTTATGAGTTGATTGTAAAGCCTTATAGATGTTTATAAGAAGACATTGCATTTGTAATTTGACTTAAAGCGGTATAATACCACTCATAAGTTGTAGGAAGATATTGTCCAGGTTTTGATCTTAAATAAACGATGTCAATACATGAAACTTATAATACATTATAACTATGAGACCAATAATACATTATAACTTAAAATAAACATGGATAAACATGGTGTTGATCATGTGTTATAATACTTCTAAAAGTTATAACCATAAATAGGTAAGTATTATATCATATTATAACTGTTGTTACAATTATTTTAGACAATACAACATATTATAAGATTTATGTGGGGATGGGGGTGTGGTCGTGTGTATGTTTGCGGGAGAGAGGGAGTGGTGTGGCTCGTTAAGCTGGTTGCCGTAATTTCTAACAGCTGTTTCTTGTTACAGTGATAGCAGGGAGAGACTTCAAAAGCAGCCAAAACCTTTGCTTTGTAATAATTGTGCTCTAAATTAGAGGTAAACCGATATATCGGTGCCGATAGTTGCTTTTTGGAACTATCGGTAATCGGCAAAAATCTATGTTGATAGTTTCCGATAGTATATTTTTTATTCCTCATTTTTTTATTCTTCAACAATAAACCTTATCTGGTGAAATTGTACATATATATATATATATATATATATATATATATATATATATATATATACACACACACACTCACAAAACTCTTCATCTGGTGAATATATAGGCTATAAAAATCTTAATTTGTTAAATACTTGCATATGGAGCTTTGTAATGGAGCCAAGACTCTATCATTTTTTAAATACAATGCCTGGTGTATTTTGGGCATGTTTATAGTTGAAAGTCCCACGTTATGCACTAAATCTTATTTTTTTTCTGGTTATTATTGGAATTTTGGTTGCACAATAAACTGCTTTTGGGATTTTATTCATTTTGGACTCTTATAGCCTCAATGTCTGTGCCCACCATATTACGGAAAGACTAAGAAATCTTAAAAAAAAAACTAGCGGCCGATTAATCGGCTATCTGCCTTTTCCACCACCTTAGTTATCGTATCGGCAAAATCCACTATCGGTCGACCTCTACTCTAAATCTTGTTTATTGATTGTTAGTGATATAAGTAATGATGGTATATACTGTAGTAGATAACCTGAGTATGTTGTGTTTGTGGGTCGAGTCTGTGTGTGTGTGTGTGGTCAATTTTCTTGATTGTCCATAACATTTTGCTGATCTTTGATTCATGTTCCCAGGAGAGATGTTTAATAGAGTCCCTGGAGAGATTGTTTTCAGATCAAGGCCTATCTAATGTCCAGCAGAATAACTTTCTCCCATTCAAGAGCATTAGCCAAATTTTATTCTCATGTGTCAAAATGGTAATGAGGTACTTTGTAATCATGTTAATTGCCTACCTAGCTTCATGTTAGCATGTGTTCATTGTTTCCATGGAACGGTATTTACAATCGAGATGAAAATTAACACGCGGCGTGTCGACTGAAGATGCGTTGTGTTGTTGGGGTGAGCTGTGGAACCAATTAGGGTGAGCCCTGCTCTCCACTGAGGGCTGATGGGAGGAAAACTCAACCTTGTAATGTGTAAAAAGCAAATTAACATTGTGGCGGAAAGACAGGTCTTTGTAATTAGATAACTGACCATGTTTAGACTTCGCAGTCCTCAGGCGTCATTCAGTAATTGCTGCCCACTGCTGTCATGTTGTGTTTCTTATTTAGTACTAGACAATGGAAAAGTACTGTACTTTCAGTGCCAAAGCTAGTCTTGTTCTGAATAAACAGTATATTTAAACCTACCATGGACCAATGTTGGGGAGAAACTAACTGAAAGCAGCTAACAAGTTCGCTTTCCTAAATTATAGCATAGCTTTTCTAACCAGTAGCGTGTGTTTTATTGTCAGCCGAGCTAAATTAAGCAATGATCAAAAACGTTCTGCTAAACAGCCTCCTAAAAGTCTAATTCCTGAATCTGTTTCTTTTAAATGAACTGGTTCAAAAAATGATTCACTGATTCATTTTAGTCCCTGTGCCAAAGTTTCCTGTTCATCAGTTTAATCTTCTTGTTTTGTAGCAAACTATTTACTAAAATGCTGTTGTTTTCCACTCATATACATACATTAGGTGGTTTTCTATTTTAAGTAGTGTTAGTTTACCAATTAAAATCAGGGTTCACACAGTCATGGAAAACTTGGAAATACAGTATCAGGGAATTTTAAAATAGTGTTTTCTCATGAAATTTTCTGTGGTCAATTTATATACTGAATAGTTTCAACTAAATCACTCAAAAGAACGATTCACTGAATAATCAGACACCACTATGGATTAGGAGCATGTTTTACACTACACGAGCAATATCTAACTGATGAAATTTGTTATAGCAGAGAAAAAAATATATTTATATACAGTATATATAATATATCGTTATTTTGAGTATATTTTTGTTTCATTTGAAATGGAATTTGAATTTAGAAATATTTTTGGTAAAAAAAAAAATTTGTGTTTTAATAAATCAATAAAATTTTTCTAAATAGACCGGTAGAAGTGAAGTGTGTGCCGATACAATCACTGTTAATACTAACCATGATTTGTGTGTCAGTAGATGAAAATGATTAATAATTCTTACATTCTCCATAATATAATGGAACGCAAATCCAAATCCTGACGAGAAAAACATTTTCCATGCGTATGAAAGCAGATTATCACTGTAATAGAAATATGTCTGACATTCAACAAGTACGCAGTTAATGCACAAAAGAACGTAAGTCCATATTTCTATTGGTCTAATTCATTGCATACAGCCCATTTACACTACCAACTTATGAATGTGCTGTGTTTATATCTCTGGTGCTTGAGGGAATGGACTACATAGTAGGATGCAGATGCTGTAATAACTGGAGAAGAACCTCAGAATTAAATTGCACTTGACTCAGCCAATTAGCGCTTTGTGTGTGCAGTTTCTCCAAACACACTTGCGCCCCTAGACTTAGCATATACTTGCATGAAAAAGAAGCAAAAAACTTCACGGCCATGCCCATTGACTTATGGCATGGTGCTGCACTTAGTGCTAACACTCTTAAAATAGGGTCTGTAATGCCACTGTTATTAAAATCTTCACTGCCATTAGCTAGTTTTGTTATTTGCTTGCAGTTTAGATAGCTTTTCAAAATTGTAGTTTGACTGTAGTTTAACAACTTTAAATGAGTTCTGAGTAGCTTATTTTTTAAATTGTAGCTTTGCCAACACTGCCGTGGATGAAATAGATATTAGCAGACCTGTTGCATTTAATTGCTTTGGGGAGTTTCATTAAAGCACAGGAAAATGAAAGATGTTTGGGGAAAATTATTTAGTGTTTAGTCTGGTTTTTGGGTGAAGAGACAGGGCAAGTAAATAATCATGGCTTTGAACTGTTTAAAACGGAAAACAACATGATAAACCGTTGGACAAAATAACTGTTACCGTACCTGCAGTAAGTCTGGACTAAGGCTAATTATGTTTGCTTTGTCACTGCTGGGTGTAGTTATTTGCGGGTTAGTCTTTTAGTTTGTTGCCTTTGATGAGGTAACGAGAGACCCCTGAACTCAGCGGTCTGACTCAGATATTGAACAGAATTTAATTGGGGTCAAATTCATGCACCGCGCGAAACAGAAACATTTTAGTCCAGATCGAGAGGACAGTAACCAAACACAGGATCAGATACTGAAATTTCTAAAGCTTTTCTATTCAGACAGGGTTCATTTTTCTAAACAATGTTTGAGTTACAATTATTAATGTAGGACATCTGTGATTTCATAAACCGATTCAGATGAGATTGGGATCTCTGCTGTTTTCACAAAGATGGGAGTGTTTATGAAAGGTCATGTGCTACTAATGCATGCATTACAAAAACCATTGTAATAATAAGTAAGACTTATATGTTATATTAATGATATAATTACATGTTGTACATTATCTGTACAGTGTTGGACAGATTACTTCTAAAATGTAATCTGGTATACTGAATAGAAATTACATAACCAAAACTGTATTCAGGAATGTAATCTTTTTTTTTTGCACTTTTTAGATAATCTAACCTGATTACTTTTGGATTACTAAATACAAGTGTATTAAGTACCAATTTACACTTTAATTGAACATTAGTAAACATGAAATCAATCAACAATTGGCTATTTGCCAGCTAATTGCCAATTCTATGAATGTCAAGACTGATAAGTAATGTAATCAATATGTAATCATGTAATCTTTAAAAAAGTAACTTTAATCTCATTACATTTATTTAAAATGTAATATAACTTTTGTAATCTGGTTTCATAATACAGACTACATAACACTTATGTTTTATACTTGATCACTTGATGCTGCAACTGCAGTCACCGTTCAGAGCAGTTTCCAGAATCATAGTCTCTTTAATGATTTTTTTCCTTTTTACATCAGATTGCCAGCAGAAGTAGAACCATCGACTGCTATTTTAGCCTAAATTCTGGCAAAAAAACTCAAAATCTTTAATGAACCTTGCAGTGCGGTAGATTTGGCTTTAGTTATGGTGTTTGACAAAGGTTAAAATAGAAGTATGCAATTGGTGAATACTTTTAAAGTGACTATACATTTTATCTGTCCATGAATTACCTATAAATCGAACCCTTGTCCTTGGTGTTGCAAGCGCCATGTTCTACCAGTTGAACTATAGATAATCAAAATAAATATTAAAATAAAATAAATAAGGCATTGTGAATACAATAATGCACCACCAATACATTCTTTTCTGGAGCTGGCTGAAAAACAATGAGTGATTTGCTCTGGAATTTTTACCCAGATATGTTCGATTTGTTCAAAATTAAAAGAACAAAGTACACCTGTAAATGCAAATTTACCTGGCCTCCTCAGGGAAAACTAGTCCCAACCTATTATTTTATTTTTTTATAAGCTTGAGACTGTGTAATCACAGCATGTTAGATTTGGATCTGGATTTGTTTGGATAAAGAGCCTGGGAGCATGTGTATATTAACGTCCTGTGTCATGTTGAAGTGTGGAGCTGGGATGGTGGCCTTGATTGTGGGTGAAGGCTGGTGGATCCAAAGAGGAAGTGACATGTTGGGAATGCTGACCACAAGTATTGCTGGGCAGTCTGGGGCCACAGGGCATGCTGCTCTTTTTGAGAAACTGTGTATGAGTGCTGGTGTCTTAGGAGAACACACCAGGTAATTCTTGGATCATTGTATTTTTATTATGGGTGAAAACGATTGATGGCTGGACAGTATTGAGGCCTTTTTTAGACATTATTAAATTTTTCGTTTTACATGTTGGTAGGTGATTACTTTACGGGTCAAGCTGCAAAGTAGATATATGGTAGTCAAAAGTAAAAAATAAAGATGAGTTGGCAATATACACATTCTCTAAGTAGGACGAGTGTAGTCAGTGGTTCTTTTCTAATAACTGGGAATTCAGTTCGAAGAGTTCGCTGCTTTTCACCTTGCTTTATTAACTTTCTGCTCAACCCTTCTGCTGTTGCATGCCAATAGGATTATTTAAAATAGTTTGGCAAATAATTGCAATAAAAAGTTCACATTACTCAATTAAATGATGTGTCCTCTTTATTTAATTTGATATATTTGCTAGTGTAGATCTAGAGCACTGGATCATGCTTTCTCCTCTCTTCGCATGCAGTTATCTAATAGAGCTGCTGTTCAATAGTACAGATAAAAAGTGATGTTTCAAAGTGTGGTTTCTTTGGGGTTGGTCAGACTGACAAAACATGTCAAAACAGACTTAGATTCAGACAGCGCTCTTTTGTAGTGGTCTGTGTAACTGTGACTTTACCTCGGGTAAGGGGTGTTCTTAAACAGCGTGAAGCTTTTGTAAAACGACGGCAACAACACGGCAACAACACTGATAAAAAAGAACCTACAGTATGTTTAATAAACAGTTATATTTATTAATAATAAATATTAATAATCAGCAGGTAATATAGTTCATTAGTCTTTATACCACGGGTCTGTTGAATGCTTGATTCTGATTGGTTGATGGATGTTCTAAGGTGTGCAGTTATTTTCCGGTAAACGCACAGCTATGAAGTAGTTCCAGTTCTTGACCACCTAACGGTTCCATATCACTTCGCCAAATTATTTCAGTTATTTCAAAGAGCCCTACAGGCTACCACAACAAAATAACCAATTAATACAAAGACATTGGCTAAGTACATCGGATAAGAATGACAAGACTCGTTCTCTCTCTTCTCTCTCGCTCACACACATACATAGGCCTATGCACACACGTAGAGACTCCAGTCACGACTGAAAAACAGACCCTTGATGTAAACGCACCCCTGCTACTTGATCAGTACAATTTCTATATTATCTGAAACAACTTTTAATATGTGGAAACATCCTTGCGCTCCCTCCCTCTCTCTTTTACGCTCTCACACACAGATATACACACATACGCGCAAACACACACTCGAGAAACAAACAGAGCCTTCATTTCAGCATGCACTCCGCAACTCAGTGGGGTTGTAAAAGTTGTTTAACAACGGAAAACCTATATACAATAATGGCGATGCTGAGAAGTATACTTATATCTTGGCAGTTTGAAGCGATGTTACTGCTCATGAGAGCCGCAGCAAACACAGGTAATTTCACATGCAATCTCTCTCAGTTTCTCTCTCTTTCTCTCTCTCACACACACACACACACACACACACACACTCCTTTGCGTGTCTTGAGTGCATTACCACCTCGGGTGTGCATTATTTTTCAATAATTCAATGGTCCGTCGTCAAATTATTCCTTACATTTGTAGGCTGGTTGCGGTTGCCAAGCAATGTTGTACCTTGGTGCATTAATATAGAATGTCTGCATTTATAATAATTTTACAAAGGCTTCGAATGATGCTTATCCAATGAGATTTTTTAGTTGGAACTGTTCATTTAAAACAAATGTATACTTTTGAAGTATATTTAAAAAATGGGTATTTCTCCAAATTTGGTTGTTTTTAGTCCCAGTTTTATTTATTTATTTGTTTATTTATGTATTTATTTTATTTTGATCCTTAGAATGTCGAACAGTGTATTCACATGCATCACAGGAGATTTATGTAATTTATTTTTATTTTTTCTGAAAATTCTCACCACAGTTTCATTTCCAATGAAGCCACGACTGTGGGGCACTCGTACGTTTTGAAAAATGTATAAAAAATATAATTTTCACACAATAAATATTGAAATTTTTTATGTTTATTTCATTATTTGTTTAAATTATCATAGGTTTAAACATGCAATAATTTGTATTTGAATAATAGCTTTTCATATTTTCAATATAAAAAAAAATCTGGGTCTGGTACAAGGCTAAAACAGTCAAATCGATACATAAAGTAATTTGAAAAGTACCAACACTAAATGATAAAGACCTGGTAAAAAAATATCTAGTTGTGTGACCTACTGTATGTGTGACGCTCATATAAATAAAGAAATCTAATATCGAATATCTAATATTCATTTTAATATTTCTTTTTCTTTTTAAGAAAAATTAACCCATGGGACCTGAAATTTCCCAAAGTCAAAGAAGCTCCCAAATACATTTATATTTTTAATAATTTTATTGTATATTTATGAAATTATATATTCAATATATACTGTATATTCAAATGAGTTTAATAGTAAGTTTAATTAGATTATGATAACAATTATAATTTTATTTTTAATAAAAAAAGAAAAAAAGAAATAAAGTCAAGTGCATTAAATTATAATTCAACAAAAAAATCCCTGAGTGCTTCTGCGGTGACACAGGTTTGAATAGAGACTGCAAAAACATTTTTTTAACACTCAACACATGGTCTTTTAGTCTTCACAGTACCATTGGACAAAAATAAATAAATAAATAAATGTGTATATATATATATATAAGAAAAACAATTAGGGATTATTAACAAGTCCCAAAAATTCCCCATTAATTAATTATTTTTGTATACTAAATAAATACATATAGAAAGAATATCTATTGACATGAATTGCTAGCTAACACACAGATAATAGATAAAAAAGAGAGAAAAGGGGAGAAAGCTTGTGTGAATGTGAGCGTAAAGCCGTGGCCTCAGGCAGAGCAGTCATCTACCGGCATGTTCACTTGTGTTTGTAATATACTCCGGGACTGAGCTTTACTGCCTCATTTGTTCAAGTGACTCACATACATATTTAGCAGACTGTAAACATAAGGCCAGAGGAATGAGTAAAAAGCTCAATATATCATCAAGCTTACAAGATAATCCAGCTATCATTACAAAGGCATGAAACAGCGCTAGAACTAGATTAAAAGCAACTTGTATTTTCACAGACTCATGAATCAGTCAGATTAGGAAGTGGATTAATTTAAGAAATTCTAGGCGCTCTGTTTGATAGTGTTATGAGAGAACGAACACAGGGATGCTCTCTAAAATAAACCCAAGTCTCTGTATTTTTCACTGGTGTTAAATTTGCATGATTTCATCTTTTGCTCTAATTTGAAATGGTATCTCGATATTCTTGATAAAATGAGCTCAAGGAGAAATCATCAATATTGAGTGTAATATATTCTGGGTAAAATGAGATTTCTGCTGATCTCATGTATACTGAGGTACAAAAACTACTCATATGTGGACATTTCACCTCAAAACTGCCGTGATACATGTAATAAAGTAAACCACATGAAGGAATTTTGCAAGAATGTCACCACATGTCATCATATTTTCATAAGATCAGTATACAGACTGTGGGTATTAATATATTAAAATAGCTTACCATTTACATGATACTCAAATGTACTTTAAAGACCTATGGTGTATAACCATTGTACCATGTCCAAAAAAGCATAGTAGTACCATGGTAATTTATTGCACTTTTATTAGTGACGTTACGCTTAAGTTTTTCCACTATCAACTCCAAACAAGAGTTTCCTCATACTCCTGTCTTGTACAGTTCAGCTCTGGGGCCTAAACCCCTACTAGCCTGGGCTTCTAATCTGGCTTTCCCTTTCCACTCACTCTCACATAAAAAAACAATATTAGCCTTGCGTCCCCTGCAGACCAAGGACACAGTAGCCACTTTCGTTTGGAGGAAAACACCCAAATGCTCTTGACACCTCTGGGCCGTCCAGCGCACCATGAGTATACGACCGGCTACAGGTCAGGGCAAAAGGAAAGTTTGTTTCTTTTCTTTCTCCCTCGTATGCCTTTTTTTCTTCCTGCAACCTGGAGACAAAATGAGGGCTTAACCTGTAATGTTGTGTACAGGTCCCCTGGTGGCAGTTGAGCTTTTAGTGGGGGGAAATTACAGCACTGCCAGGCTCTGCTGCACTCTGTGGACTGAGACCATGTCTACTGCAGTTCGTCTGTATTACACAACCATACGTGGAGCTATAAGAGGGGAGTGCACTATAAAAAACTACTGGTCCAGTCAGTTTGACAAGAAATCTCAGTGTAAATGGACAAGGAGTTGGTGCCATTTTATGTTGAATATGTTTTTGAATAGCTGTTTCTCGCTCAGATGTGAATTAGATGGTCGTGTCTGGTTTCGTGCACCCAAAGTATTTTAGTTGTCCCATGCACTGCAACAATTCAGTTTCTTAATCACTATTTTCATCTTGTTTTCCAGTTAAAAAAAAATCGAAATGTCCTTAAAACAAAGTATATTTACAGCAAAATTGGACTGAGCCTCTTAGAGGGCAGGTAAGGAATTTATTTTCTGAAATAGTTTTGCGTTCCCTCATGATTATTTGGCGTTCCCTCGCAATGGCTTTATCCATCACTTGTGAAAATTAACCATGCTTTTACTACAGTAACCATAGTTTAACGTTTTGTAGTAAAACCGTTGTAATTCCAAAATTTACTGTGGTTTTACTACAGTAACTATAGTTAAACTATGATATTTGTAGTAATACTACAACCACAAAGTAAACCATGGTTTTACTACAGTAACCATATTTTAACCATGATATTTGTTGTAAAATCATAGTAATAACACAGGAAATCCAAAACTATGGTTATTAAAATCAACCATTCTGCAAAAAAACTCAAACAAAACACAAACAAACAAATAAACCAACAAACATAGGATTACAACTGAAACACTATGGTTAATTTGTGGTACATGTACCATGGTTAAAAATAAATAAATAATAATTATAATACATGTTTACTAGATTAATAGGGATACCACAGTTTATTTTTGTAAGGTCATGCGTTACTGTGTAAACCATGGTTTTAAAAACATACTTTTACCACAAATGTTAAATATAAAAAAAAATATATGTAATTTTTCAAAATGATTGATTTCTATTACCAACGTTTTTTTTTTTTTCGTTTTTTTTTTCTGTATTATTACTATGAACTGTAAAACAAAAAAACATATTTTTTTCCATTTAAGAGGGAACATAACATTGACGAATATCAATATAACTTGTTAAATGATCTTAATGTCTTTTTATTTAGTCTTGACTTTCTTAGTACAATTAACTTTATTCTATTTCAACTGAAACTGAATATAGAAGTTCAATAACTTATATTATCATTTAATTTGATTGATTATCCCATTGTCAGAGGTAAACTAAACTGCCATTTCATGGTAAATGGCCAGTTGATCATCAGAGACCAACGTCTGATCCCTCTGTCACAGAAGTGCCAAGTTTTTCCTATGAAGGGCCGAAAATCAAACTTGATTGAGGGCAGTGGGCCAAAATTAAACATTGCATATATCAAACAGTATTATTTTAAATTAAATATTAACACATAATTGATTTCAATATAATTTTTATGTTGTGTCTCTCTCATTTGTGTCACTTTGGATAAATGTCTGCTAAACGACTAAATGTAAGCGTCTCTTAAAACATGGTTACTGTCTCTTTAAGAACAGCACATCTCCTCACATTAAACACGGTAGTTCTGTGCAGTTTTGGAGAGATTAAGATACAATGGCATGATGTAATACTATCAAGTAGGATATTGTTTTGTTTTGTGACAGAAGATATTGAAGATATTTCTTATCATAGACCTAGGCTACACATTGTCCTAGATTTCACTCAGTATTACCTTTTATTGGGACTGCCAAATATAATAGGATTATTTAATTAAACAGTGCTGTAAAATGTTTTTGCGTAGTTGATGCATTTAGCCTACTTACTTTTATTTGACATTTAAAGTGTTTTCCTGTTGTGATATCAAAAACTTGAATTGTACTTTTGCTTCTTTTCTTTAGAGGCGATGGATTAAGGCTGAATGCATTACATTATGAAAGGAAATAAAAGCTATGAAGCACGTTTCTGCATATTAAAAAAATTGAGAGGCCTATTAATTTCGTTGACTCCAAAATATGATTATGATTAAGAACCAGCCGAAATATGGCATTGCATCTTATGGTTATTGAAAAAAATTTCAGTGATCTGTTTTTAGACAGATAGTTGCAAGTAAACGAGATATCCTCACGTTTGACAAATGAATTACAGTATGATGCACACAGATGTTATACACACCCCAAAACGGGGTTTAGTCAGAATAAGAACATGAAATATGAAGAATTAGTTTACTTCATTACTGTTTTTGTCTAGCTGGCAGGGCAGAAAAGGGTTTTTTGAGAGTACTTGTCTGTTCACTTATAGTGCTTGTCGTAATGTTGTGCGGTGTTTGGAGTGAATGGAACCGCTGTTTATATTGAAATGCTCCCTCACCTGACTTTATCAAGCCCGCTTCACGGGTGCTATTAAGTGGTCGCGTTCATGCGGATATGAAATGCTGCACGACTTATAGTGTCCGTTCAAGCCATAATTCATTTCAGATGACTGTACGCACTGTTCCACGAGTCCATCTAATTACCTGTCATTTCTTGACACTGCCTCTGACTTTGGAGCTGGCCAATCATAGTGACGATTTTGGGGTGGCACCTGGGATGGCCAATGGTGTGAACTTTCTGACAGCACGTATTTAAAGGTCATTGAAGTACGCATATACATTTTAAAAAATTAAATCACTTATACTCTCTACGCCTATAATTTTTGTAATGCAAAAATAAAACAAAAAATGTTAAAACAAAAAGATTAATTAAAAACAAAGAGCTGCATCAATGCCATATATATATATATATATATATATATATATATATATATATATTTATTTATTTTTTTTCTATTTCTTGTTATAAAGGCAGCATAAAAGTAATTAATATGACTCCAGTGGTTTAATCCATGTCTTCAGAATTGATATGATAGGTGTGGGTGAGAAACGGATCAATATTTAAAGGGTTAATTCGCCCAAAAATGTTTTCTCTCATTATTTACTTACTTTTAAGTCATCCCAGATGTGTATGACTTTCCTTCTTCAGCAGAACCGAAGATTTTATAAGCAGGTTTCAGCTCTGTTTGTCCATGCATTGCATGTTAATGGGTGCCATCAGTCTGCTGTTTGACAGTCCAAAAGGCATATTTAGGCAGCATAAAATTAATCCACACGACTCCAGTCGATCAGTTAATTTCTTCTGAAGCAAACCGATAGGTTGGTGTAAGAAACAAATAAATAATTAAAAAGTCCTTAACTTTAAATCATTGCTTCCGCTCAGCGCTGTATTTCTCTTTGAAATTACCTTACACTTGCGTGGTATTCGTTCCTCTATTGTAAACAAAGCGCGCACTTCCGACTTCTTGCATGAACGCACCATTGCGCTTACGTCACTGATGCGTCGACTGCTGGCAGGAAGCATTTTTTATTTTTTTTTAAGTTAATAAAGTTTTAATTATTGATTTAGTTTTTACACAAACCTATCGATTTGCTGTGTGGTGTGAATTACTTTTATGCTGCGTAAATATGCCTTTTGGATCGTCAAACAGCCAGGAGACTGATGACACCTGTTTACGTGCATTGCATGGACAAACTGAGCTGAAATCTCAGCCTGGTTTCATGTATTGCTACGTTTTTGCAAAACATAATTTACGTGGTGTTTTACACGTTTGGCTGCAGTTTGAAAGTAAAATGTCCAGCTGAGGGTGCCAAAACCCAGTGAAATGAGGTTGTATTCAGTGATTTTGAAGGTTGATTTGGAGGTTTTAATGAGTAAAACGTGCATCCCTTAACAAAAACTTTACCCTAAACCTAACCAATTGTGTTTTAAAATATAAATGAGACAATAAAAAATACAACATAACCCAACCAACAGCTAAACCCAACCGATAGTGTTTTAAAATGCATAAGCGAAATGAAAAGCACATTTTCTGAAGCAAGCACGCCTTTTCGTGTCGCTTCCATGACACTGTGGTGTCATGTTTCAGCTTGCGCTCATGAGCGGTCTTTAATTCCAGTCTGCTGCGTTCAAAGTCCAGTGCTGTACCATGTGAGTTACCTTGCAAGCTAATCACATCAATGCATATAAGTAAAAGGGTCTATAATACAAATGTAAAAAATGTCTAGTTTTTCAAACAATTCTTAGAGTAAAAGTGTGTCGATATCAAAACATAGCAGTGTATGAGTAATAGAGAGAAAAATAAGTGTTTATAAAGTCCTAATCAGCTTTTGACCTTATGATTTGTGTGAATGTGAATCTAGTGTTCATTTCATTTAGAAAGTGCTGCTATTTGTGCCTGGAGACATATATCAAGTTTTGCAAAAATGTATATAGAGTCACATTTTCACTATGAGACCAGGTTGTGAAATCTGCTTATAAAATCTTCACTTCCGTTCTGCTGAAGAAGGAAAGTCATACACATTTGGAATGGCTTAAAGGTAAGAAAATCATGAACCTTTAAGTTTTTTATATATATATATATATATATATATATATATATATATATATATATATATATATATATATATATATATATATATATATATATATATCTCCACTTTCACTTTCAAATTCTTCTTTTTTTTGTTTCTGGTGATTCATATTTTTTGTGCATATTGCCACCTACTGGGCAGGGAGGAGAATTTATATTAAAAAAAGACTTGGGCCTGGGTAGCTCAGTGGTCAAATACGCTG
This sequence comes from Myxocyprinus asiaticus, assembly GCF_019703515.2. Classification (NCBI taxonomy): domain Eukaryota; kingdom Metazoa; phylum Chordata; class Actinopteri; order Cypriniformes; family Catostomidae; genus Myxocyprinus; species Myxocyprinus asiaticus. The sequence continues at coordinate 4,684,843 of NC_059391.1, read as the reverse complement.
GCTACCACCCCTGGAGTTCGCTAGTTCGCTAGTTCGAATCCCAGGGCGTGCTGAGTGACTCCAGCCAAATTCGTAAGCAACCAAATTGGCCCGGTTGCTAGGGAGTGTAGAGTCACATGGGGTAACCTCCTCGTGGTCACTATAATGTGGTTTGTTCTTGGTGGGGCGCATGGTGAATTGAGCGTGGTTGCCGCGTTGGATGGCGTGAAGCCTCCACACGCAACGTGGCAACGCGCTCAACAAGCCACGTGATAAGATGCGCGGGTTGACTGTCTCAGACGTGGAGGCAACTGGGATTCGTCCTCCGCCACCCGGAGGACACTGAGGCAAATCACTATGCGACCACGAGGACTTAGAGTGCATTGGGAATTGGGCATACCAAATTGGGAGAAAAAGGGGAAAAATCCCAAAAAAAAAAAAAAAAAAAAAAAAAAAAGGACTTAAATATTGATCTGTTGGGGGCCTGGGTAGCTCAGCGAGTATTGACGCTGACTATCACCCCTGGAGTGTTGAGCTCAAATCCAGGGTGTGCTGAGTGACTCCAGCCAGGTCTCCTAAGCAACCAAATTGGCCCGGTTGCTAGGGAGGGTAGAGTCACATGGGGAAACCTCATGGTCGCGATTAGTGGTTTTCGCTCTCAATGGGGCGTGTGGTAAGTTGTGCGTGGATCGCGGAGTGTAGCATGAGCCTCCCGTGCAGTGAGTCTAAGCAGTGTCATGCACAACGATGACTGAGGCACGGATTGACTGTCTCAGAAGCGGAGGCAACTGAGACTTGTCTTCCGCCACCCAGATTGATGTGAGCAACCGTGCCACCATGAGGACCTACTAAGTAGTGGGAATTTGGCATTCCAAATTGGGAGAAAAGGGGATAAAATAGTTCAGCTGAATAGTTTTTCTAAGTTCAAAAATTTGGATAGTTGACTTATCTTAACAAGATCAATCCAGGGCAGTTATTCTAACTCTACATTTTAAGTTATGATCCAAAATCATTTCAAAATATGAATTCCCTCTCTCTAGGGGCTGCATTAAATTGTGTACAATTTTAAGTTTGGTTTCAGATTATATTACCCTAATGGTAAATTGTGTTTTTGTTTTGTTTGTTTAAAGCATAAACCTCACTAAATGTTGATGGATATATGCTTGGAAAAAAAAAAAAAAAAAAGAGCTATTTGCCAGTGGAATAAGACAAAGAAACTAAATTAAGTATGTTATTTGATAACAAACCTTAATATCTTTTGCTTGTCATGCGAATTTATCTTATTTCAAGGATGTTGTAAAAATGATTTAGAGTACTTTTATTGCAGGGTGTGAATTGATGTGTTTGTCTAAGCTACAGTAAGTTTCTATCCCATCTTTTTTACCTAACGTTTGAAGTCCTGACACTTGTAAATGGATGCTTGTCTACTTTACAAAGCTGCATTCCTGGTGGGAAACCTCGCCTCTAACCAGCCAAACCTTGTGATTTGCCCCTGATATAAAGCAGGCTAATTTGTCCTCACCCCTTGGCTCCCATTCTGAAGAACTACCCAGCCTATGGGCGTTCATCAGCTCGGCTCTCATTAATTTTTTTATAGCCTGTGATGGATAGTTTGTGTTTATTCTCTGCTGGAGTCCTGCACAATGAAAATGACTCATTTTAAATAATTACATATTCATACACTGGTCTTGGGTAATGCACAGAAGATAGCTACAGTAATTGTTCATAGACAGGTGGTTGTGTCTCTTTGGAGAAAAATGTCAGAACACAGCTGCCGAGTCCTGCACCTGCGTTTCTACAGCTCGGTGTTAAAATTGACCACTGTTTTACTATGTCTAGATTGTCACATCCAATTTTATCCACATTCAGCAAAAACAGTGATTTTGTCTCATTCCAGTTCCTAGTTCCCTATAACATGAATCAGTATATTGTGGACACAAATTTAGGCATTAGCCTAAATTATCCATTAAACATTGAGACACTAATGACTCAATTACCTTTGACACGATTACGAGGTCGTGCATTAAAACGTAGCTTGAATTTATCAACAACGTGCATTTAGCACACCATGACCGATATCCTTCTCGTTTTATTTTGTTTAGCTAATATTTTAAGGTCCTGTCACACCGAACGCAATGTGAAAAAGTGACGCAAATATTTGCATATTCGTGGATTTTCAATAGATGGTGCTGATAAACAATCAGTTTTACTCCGGTACTGTAAGTGCCGCAACACACCTTTCAGCTGGTCCACCTCCAGCTATCGCAGATGAGAAGAAAAACTGCGGATAAAGTTTGAAAAACAATCATGGAATCACAGCACAAAAGACAAGCAAGTGAGTTTTCTAGTGAGCCGATCAAGAAACATCAACGTCAAAGAAAATGGATTTATCGACAAGCTGCAGTGGCGATGATGCGAGAAAACAAACATTCACAACACTTTTACAAACTATGTATTTCAGTTCACCTGTTAGATAAGTTGAATGGCAGTATGAACATGTACACCACATTCTGAGTTCACTAATAAATCACAGTAATAGTATTTATAAAGAAAAGCCACATAAGATCCATACATTTGTTTAGTAAAAAGTGATACAAAGGCAAATATGCTTCAATAATTTTTACAGTATATTGTGAAGAGAACTCATGGAAGATTAGAGGTTTTAAAAGAGATGCAAAGGAAAAATGCAGCAATTTGAAATACTGTACACAATGCCGAGAATACACGTAGAACAGATCTTTTTATTTTATTTTTTATAAATGCTAAGTGAACTCTTGATATAAGATCTGTTTTTCATGAAAAAAATTTAAATAAAATAAAATAAATTCTCACTACTAGTTCAGGATTACTTCCTTGAGTTACTTAAGAGCAGTTTTGGCTAAGTTACTAAAAACAAAAAGTAATTCACTACAAATTACTAATAACTATTCTAAACTTTTTAAACAGATTACTGACTTTACTGATTACTTCATCGAAAAAGTAATCTTATTACTAATTATTTTTAAGTTAATTTCTAAAACATTTTTCTCAGAAAATAATTTGTTTTTCCGTTCAACAAATTAAATTAAAGTCCATATTTCCTCCTTGTTCTATGACTTGTTAGGGGACACACACCCTTCAGTTGTCACATAACACAAACAGATGTACTTGGTTTTTTTTTTTACTAAAAAGTAATTAGAATACAGTTATTAATTACTTTGTAGTCCCATAATTACTTTGTAATTATGCCCAACACTGTTTCAGTGTTTAATGCCAGTGGGCTCCTGACACCTGATCAAAAGCTAAAATTTTATTGGTTGGGGCATTTCATCGCCGGACAAGGAAAATAAAACAATTGACACACCATAGGAAAAAAAAAGTAAATGTCTGTCTCCGAATACTCGCTCCCTATGTGAAAGGCTCAGTAGTAATCCATTGTTTCTATCAAAAATCTTTTGTGGTTTGCGGTTGGTGTGAAAGAGCCTTTAGTTGTAGTTGTTTAAAAGTACAGTGCCATTATAAAATATGTTCTTGTCCAACATTTTTGATGAGGTGAAAGGCTGAAGAAAAGATGACGGCATTTCTGGCTCACATTTTTTTATTTTTTATGATGCATTATGGGAGTTTCTAGAGAGCGAATGTTTCAGAGCATTGGAACAATTTTGACAGTGGGACAGCCATAGAATGGACTGACTCACTGGGCAGTGTACTCCAATACTGAGCTAGGGCACAAACTGAGACATGCCCAGTTTCCTCGTATACCCTGTGGTTTGAAAAAAAGTTCCTAATAAATCTGCCTAATAAATGTTCCTAATAAATTACAAAGTAATTATCGTAATCTAATTAGTTTTTTAGTCAAAAAGTAGTGTAAAACATTACATTTCAAATCCTTGTAATCAGATTACAGTTACTGACTTTCAGTTTTTCAAGTTAATTAATTGTAAGTAATTTACTTGGCTTACACATTTCTAAATTAATATTATTTATGTAGAATACATTTAAAACATGAATTATGTTCATGCTTTTGTCTGTTTTCATTTCGGTAACAGCTGTAGGACCCCTAATGATTTAGAGGGAGAAACGTGTGGTGCATGAATTGCGTGCGACAATGAACAAAAGAAAATATAGACATTATTTTGAATTTGTTTAACAATTTTTTTTTTTTTTTTACTCTTTTCTGTGATAGTTTTAGAAAATAACTTAAAAGTAAAGGAATTAGTAATGTGAGTACTTTTTTAGTGAAGTAATCAGTAAAGTCAGTAATCTGAATTTTAGGGAAGTAATTGATAATGTGTAGTGGATTACTTTTTTGAATTACTTACACACTGTTTGCACACTTTCCAGACACATTTGAAGTCAAATATGTTATGCTAGGATGACATGGGCCACGAGGGAAGCAGGGCTAGCCGAAACACCTTGTGAAACTTAAATTATTAAGTTGTCTTTTAGTAGTTGCTATATTCAAGGCCCTGTTAATATGCTGTTTTAAGAGGGCTCTCTCTTAGTTTAGACAGACCTCTAAGAGGCTGAGAAGGAGCCGTAAAGTGGATAGATTGCCCTCACAGCCTCTGTCTCTCTTTATTGGCTGTGGTAATTGACATATCCTTGTCATTTAGAATAATCTTTGCGGCGCTCGAAAGTTAATTGCTTCCCCCTCCGCATTTGCATGAGGCTCACCTCTGAAGGGTATAGTTGCCCATTAATATTGTGTCATGATGAATTATCACAAATAAAGCCCAACATATTGATTAATGATGGCTGCCGGCCGCTCCCCCTTTACCTCTGTCTGAGGAGGGAAAAAAAAAACATTGAGGAAAGATTGAGCCAACTCTTCAGAGGAAGAAGAGCTTCTATTGATAGAGCAAGATGGTATGGTTTAGAGTTAGGGGCTTACAGGATACTAGGGGTCATGGGATATGATGGATACCAATTTCGATAACACCATCCTATCACTCATCTATTATATATGTTTCTAATATATTAGTATATTGTACTGTATACCGACAGACGAGTACCAGTGTGACTTCAGAGCAGCTTCTTTTTGGAATGCTTTGGAAAGTTTTGGAAAAGCGCACCATTCAGCGAGTTGCGTGACTCTTTTCAACTGTAAGTGTTTTATATACCAAGAAACTTGTTTGTGTGGTTAAATTGTACTTGGACAACAAAATCAGAGTAGATTATCTGTTCGATTGTTGTTACGGGATTCATACTACTCACTTGCTTATCTAAAGATAAGCCGTTTTACCGGCCCAGAAGTGCATCCTTCATCAATGCATAACATGTGAATTCAGACACAGCCTATGCTCCAGAACTTCCCATAAAGGTTCAATGACTTTTAGACCTAGTGATAGGAGAGACCATGGAAGCTATTTGATGTCTTCTTGGTGTTTACGAAACCTATTAAGACTTCATCTTCATATTTGAAATAGGAGCTAGTCCTTTGCTTTCTTCCAGCTGTTGAACTTCCAGATTCAACCAGTGGATGAGACCAACCAATAAACTTTGATCTTCAGATCAGGGCTATTCGGTTTTGTTCCTGGAGTTGTCACCGTCCTGCAGAGTTGAGTTCCTGCTCTTAGACCCTGTACTTACTTCAGTAATTATGAAGTAATCTTGAAGACCTTGATTAGGGAGAGTAAATGATGACCGAATATTCCTTTTATAGCCAAACAATTCCTTGAATATAGTAATTACTTTTATTGTTGTGGTATGTTTGTGTCACTTTTAGACTTTGACAGTAAGTCCTTGCTCTGAAAAGCAGCACTGCTTCCCTGCTATTCTCCTTCAGAGAGAACAAGTGTGAGAACATGAGGTTGTTTACCTTGTTTCTGCACGTGCTTGTGTGTATAAGGGTGTATGTGCACCCCATGCTCATGATGAATTCAGCTCATTATTCTGTTATAGCCTGCCGGACTTAAGCAGTAGTGGAGAAATGCAGACCTGTCCTCACAGCAAGTTGAGAGACATGGACTTCTTCTCATTAACAACGTCCCACAAGGATCATAAACAGCGGCTCAAAATGCACAAAGAGTCTTGGGAGGAGGAGTATATTCTAATGAAGGAAACATCTCCAAAGTCGTTTCAGATATTGGTATGGGCCAAGGAGGAGGAGAGGACCAGGGGAATAGGCAACTCCCTCTCATTTACAAAACTAAAATATTCCAGGTTATGAGCATAGGCCTTTTAAGTTCATTAAGCATGTAAAAGAGCTGCTAATTTTGCAGGAAAACAAAACCAGCAGTTTTGGGGAGAATTTGTAAGTAATGATTATAAAGTCCGACCCCGTGACAGAAGAAGTCTTGAGAATGGACAGGCACCAGCTACCTGTTCTGATTACACCACAAGGGAGGAAGAGGCTATATCCCAAATAGAGCACTTGATGTGGACTTGTGGTAGGGACTTCCTAAGAGTGTCCGGTTTGTCATTTTATTGTTAAAAAGGGTGCTCACAACTGCCCCCCTGAACCCTTTTGAAGCCTGAACTGGTGCGAACTTCACCACAAAACGTCTGTGCATCTTATCGTCTTGACCAGTTATAGGAAATGTCAGTTTCATGGTGTGAGTTTAAAATACATGACTTTTCCTTGTCAATGACCTAACATGCTAACATTTTTTTTTTTTTTTTTAAATGCCGAAAACAACGGCAACATCTTCCTCATTTCTTTATCCCAAAAATCTGTACAAAATTCATACTTTTAAAACCCATAAATCTTTGTGGACTTGTATGCTAGTTCCCCACTGGTCTGCACTGTCTTACATCATATTGCAAAGTGTGGACCGAGAGTGAGACGGGTTTTTTGTGACCAGAGTTATTATAGTTGTGCATTTTCAGTTATATTTATACAGTATATACGCTCGAACCAGTCTGGCCATTCTCCTCTGACCTCTGTTATTAACAAGCTGTTTTCACCAACAGAACTGCCCCTCACTGGATGTTTTTTGTTTTTGGCACCATTCTGAGTAAATTCTAGAGATTGTTGTATGTGAAAATCCCAGGAGATCAGCAGTTACAGAAATACTCAAACCAGCCCGTTTGGCACCAACAATCATGCCACGGTCGAAATCGCTGGGATCACATTTTTCCCCATTCTGATGGTTGATGTGAACATTAACTGAAGCTCCTGACCCGTATCTGCATGATTTATGCATTGCACTGCTGCCACACGATTGGCTGATTAGATAATCGCATGAATAAATAGGTGTACACATTTTCTTTTTCTTTCTTTCAGATTAAGTCAGTTTCATTGAGTCATCATAATAAGGTCAAATAAATGTACTATGGAAGTTTTAACTCATCTACATTAGGTTTGTCATACTCGATTTACTAAGATCTATTTAATGAATTTTCTTATGTTGGACCAACTTATTTAATTTCAACACTGTTTCTTCCTAACCACTCTCTTGCAAACCATGCTGGGACATGGAAATGCCCAGTTTCACCAATGCTACATTAACACCACGTTCAGTATTCATGTAGTCCCAACTCATATTGATTAAGTAAACTTCAATTTTACAAATTTAAATGAATAGAATGCAGTGAAATCAAGTTGTAACAATATGTTTAAGAATTATTTTGTAAATTGAAAAAATAGGTAAATTGAACAGGCAGCAGAAATCCTTATTTTTATTTTTTTGAGTGTACAATTTAGTATGATTTCTTACAATTTTGCCATCTCGTACTATTATGATGACTTGTGATGAGACCAGGTTGGAAATGTGGTCAAAGTTAGGGGAAGTGACAGGTCTGGCTTTAGTTTGTCCCCAGTCCATGGTGCTGAAATCCATACTGCATGAGGTTGTGGGAGTGATGCACATTGGGAACCAAAACTCGCCTTCCAAAATGCAGCTTCAGTTCTACAACGGACTTTCTCGAACCTATACACAGTTTCTTTCTCTCCCCGTATCCTCCTATTCCTGCACAGTCTCTTTCTCTGGAGCACTGGAGAGAGGGCCCTTACCACCTCCTCATTTATCACTCAGTGTTTGAACCCTCTGCTTTTTGGGCGGAAAAAGAGGTGCAGCACTTTTTTCTCCTCCTCTGTTCTCTCGGTGCTCTTAACTGGTAGTCTGCGCTTGATGCAGCCAGCTGAATTAATTGCACCCTGTTACTTGAGATCAGCAAGTTTGTGCGATACGCATGCTGTTTAGCCATATGGCTGCCCACTAGGTGAAGAGTTTGATTAATGTTTCGGATCCCTCCTTTTTTGTATGATTTTTTTCCTCTTCCTGCTAATATCTGATCCCCAACCATCACAAAGCCCAGCTATGTTTGCAGCTTTTTTTCTTTTTTTGTTTGTTTATTCCTCTTTGATTCACGTTTGGCTTACGCATCGCACCTGCCACCTTATGTAATGAATAGCAGAGCTTTTTTATATTGCAGTCCCATGCCTTTTGTGCTTCCCTGTGTTTTTTTTTTTTTTTTTCTTTGTGTAGAGTCCACTTTGAAGGTCTTTAATACAATTTTTTATTGTCTGATTCAAAGAATACAATGAGAAATGCTCACCAAGATATACAAAAATGTTTGTTGTTCCATGTATGCTTCCTGCTGTCCTTTCAAAGAAGTGATCCCCATATCTGTCATGTGTCCTTAGTTTGTCTTTAAATGAGTACTTAAAGGGAAATTTAACCCAAACAAGATAATTTTGTCATCATTTTCTCAGCCTCATGTCATGTATTATTATAATACATTATTATTATATATTATTATTATTCAATACAGTAAAAGTCACTGTCAGGCTCCAAAACAGACAAAAAAAGCTCCATGAAAGTGTTCTATCTTACAAAAAATCATATCCTATCAAATCATAGTCCATACAACTTCTGTGAGATATTCCAATTCCTCTAGGGCTGCATGGGCAATATATTGAATATATTGTTAGTATCACAATGATGTTAATGCATTTTTAATTTGGCCACTATGTTTCCCAAAAATCATTAGACTAGTTTCCAGATCCTTCAGGGCTGCATAATTAACCAAACTAACATCAGAATCATCATATTTGAATATTAAACCACAAAAAGTTTGCGATTGTATTAAATGTAACAACTAGGGTTGACAATATAATGTGTTAATTCAGTGTGATTAATTGCATAAACAATAATACATACAAAAGATCAACTAACAGATATTATTTATATTAATATAATATAATATTTATATTATTATATATATTTGCCCCCAGACCATAATAAGGAATTACTACCATCAGAGCAGTCCAAGCCTGAAGTATCACCTTCATGTTTTCAGCTGGGGGCAGTAAGCGCAGATCCAGCTGTACACATGCGCAGCTGTACAGACGACAAACACTTACAGACCACAGACAGCGCAAGATGAGGACTCGTTCTTTCATTCAAACACAGCCGGACGGAGCACAACTCTGAATGTATGGGCCTAGAGATGTGTTTCAAACTACGTTTAACTAAACACTGTTTATCACATGACACAACCAAAGTGAAATGCTCCAAAAGCGTCCATTTGACGCATGTGTACATTGATGCGTCTGAGAAAAGCACTTATAATAAATCTATCTTGGACAGATTGATAAATTCAGTTGCAAAATGGATTGCTGTGGACTGTTGGCCAATGATAGGCTCATGTCTAATAATATGGAAATAAAATTATATATTGCCTTTCTTGGCAAATATTGATATATGTGATTTATTGCTAATATATACAGGTGCATCTCAATAAATTAGAATGTCGTGGAAAAGTTCATTTATTTCAGTAATTCAACTCAAATTGTGAAACTCGTGTATTAAATAAATTCAATGCACACAGACTGAAGTAGTTTAAGTCTTTGGTTCTTTTAATTGCGGTGATTTTGGCTCACATTTAACAAAAACCCACCAATTCACTATCTCAAAAAATTAGAATACATCATAAGACCAATAAAAAAAACATTTTTAGTGAATTGTTGGCCTTCTGGAAAGTATGTTCATTTACTGTATATGTACTCAATACTTGGTAGGGGCTCCTTTTGCTTTAATTACTGCCTCAATTCGGCGTGGCATGGAGGTGATCAGTTTGTGGCACTGTTGAGGTGGTATGGAAGCCCAGGTTTCTTTGACAGTGGCCTTCAGCTCATCTGCATTTTTTGGTCTCTTGTTTCTCATTTTCCTCTTGACAATACCCCATAGATTCTCTATGGGGTTCAGGTCTGGTGAGTTTGCTGGCCAGTCAAGCACACCAACACCATGGTCATTTAACCAACTTTTGGTGCTTTTGGCAGTGTGGGCAGGTGCCAAATCCTGCTGGAAAATGAAATCAGCATCTTTAAAAAGCTGGTCAGCAGAAGGAAGCCTGAAGTGCTCCAAAATTTCTTGGTAAACGGGTGCAGTGACTTTGGTTTTCAAAAAACACAATGGACCAACACCAGCAGATGACATTGCACCCCAAATCATCACAGACTGTGGAAACTTAACACTGGACTTCAAGCAACTTGGGCTATGAGCTTCTCCACCCTTCCTCCAGACTCTAGGACCTTGGTTTCCAAATGAAATACAAAACTTGCTCTCATCTGAAAAGAGGACTTTGGACCACTGGGCAACAGTCCAGTTCTTCTTGTCCTTAGCCCAGGTAAGACGCCTCTGACGTTGTCTGTGGTTCAGGAGTGGTTTAACAAGAGGAATACGACAACTGTAGCCAAATTCCTTGACATGTCTGTGTGTGGTGGCTCTTGATGCCTTGACCCCAGCCTCAGTCCATTCCTTGTGAAGGTCACCCAAATTCTTGAATCGATTTTGCTTGACAATCATAAGGCTGCGGTTCTCTCGGTTGGTTGTGCATCTTTTTCTTCCACACTTTTTCCTTCCACTCAACTTTCTGTTAACATGCTTGGATACAGCACTCTGTGAACAGCCAGCTTCTTTGGCAATGAATGTTTGTGGCTTACCCTCCTTGTGAAGGGTGTCAATGATTGTCTTCTGGACAACTGTCAGATCAGCAGTCTTCCCCATGATTGTGTAGCCTAGTGAATCAAACTGAGAGACCATTTTGAAGGCTCAGGAAACCTTTGCATGTGTTTTGAGTTGATTTGCTGATTGGCATGTCACCATATTCTAATTTTTTGAGAGAGTGAATTGGTGGGTTTTTGTTAAATGTGAGCCAAAATCATCACAATTAAAAGAACCAAAGACTTAAACTACTTCAGTCTGTGTGCATTGAATTTATTTAATACACGAGTTTCACAATTTGAGTTGAATTACTGAAATAAATGAACTTTTCCACGACATTCTAATTTATTGAGATGCACCTGTATATATATTTTTAATATATATGTTGGTAAAATATAATTTTTATTTCTATGTAAAGTTCTACATTGGAGCATAAAAATGGAAATTATGGAATATCATTAATTTAGGGAAAACTGGAAAACGCTCCTTAATTTTTTTAAATACATTTTTACTTCATGCATTAAACATTTGGAATATATTTAGCAAACAGCGATTAAAAAAACAAAACAAAATGTTTTTCATTTCGGTTTGTTTTTAGCAGAAACTGTATTTGGTTTTAATTTCTGGCTTTGTCTTTCCGCTGCCTCCTTTTCAAATTGTAAACAAAATAACGATGTTATTAACCAGTAAGCAGCATTTAAAACTCTGCACCAGTTGAAAGGGACTTTGCTTCTGTTTCGGTTATGTTCTGCAAAAAATTCTGTTTGTTTTCGTTTCTTTAACCATTTCTTTTATTTACATTAAAAAATCCCAAACTTTTAAGCCATTTCAGAGCAATAACATAATTATCGAGATGTGCTGTATATTCAATATTGTCAAAAGGCTTAAAAATATAGAGATATCATTTTTGTTGTGATATCGCCCAGCCCTAAAGTCCTCTGAAGCCATATGGTAACTGTGTCTGAAACAGACATTAATTTAAGTCATTATTCAGTAACATTTTGACCAGAAAATCTTGCTTTGCAGTTGTGGTCACTATTCACTTTCATTGTATGCAAAAGAGCAGCTTGGATCTGTTATACAAAAACTCATTTTATAGTGTCATGCTGTTTTTGACTGATATGAATAGAGTGAGTAAATGTGAACTAGTTCTTTTACACGTAATTATATTTATCATTCACAGCCTTGTTTCTGATAGTATATCCCACGTTAGAGTCTACTTTCGTGTCGGTTTTGAGTGGTAGATCACTATAGTTTCCAGGAAACCTGTGCCAACTTAAATTGTTCACTTTCCTTTTACAAGACGTCATTTGAGGGCATCTAGAAGGCATGAGTTAACAAGAATATAGCTGGAAATGCTTGTCCCGGTGCCAGCTTTTTCGACAAAAGCATAGAATTGGGGATTTGCCTTGGTTTTAATCACACTGGTATTGGTCGTGTTCTCTCATTCTGTTCCCGTCTCTCTACCTGGGCCTCTCTCATTAAGAGTGTCTGAATGTGGCCCAGTAGGGCCTTTGCGAGAATGGTAGTTTGGGACGGCCTGCCCTCATGTGGCCCACAATCTCCTGAAGCCTCTTTCGCAGCACAGTAAATCTACCTGATTGTGTTGTGTACCGCAGCTCTGATAGGTGCGTTACCAAGGTGGTGAAGTCTCCAAAGAGCCTCTCTGAATTGCAAATGGTAGCCATAACTCAGGTGTAATGTAGCTCTTATCATGGATGGCCAGTCATTCCTCTCCATTTGTTCCAGATGGGACAGTCACCCAAAAGAGAGAGGAGGTTTTTATTGTGACTGAACAACGGCGACTTTGTTTTTTCAGTTTGGAGTGTGTGAAAGACAATATGGAGTGTGAGAGTGACAAAGACTGACAAGAAGAGAGGCGATCAGGTCATTATGAATGAGAAACTGAAGGGTGTGATGTGGAAGTTGTTCCAGAGGTCAAAAGGGTGATTGAACTCCCCAACGCTAAACTTTCATTGTCAACAGCTTGAAGACTTGCATACGTTTGAAAGAGTGGGATATGTGATATGAACTTATTACTTGACAATACCGAATTAAATAATAGTTCATCTTAACTCTTGAATTGAAAGTGCTTGAATTTAGCTTTTAGATATTTAAGTGCAGGAATACCTGGAAAATTGCCTTGTTTTGTTGAAAAGTGCTTGAGATTAAAACAGACCATTTCTTCAGTGTGTAATATGTGTCCACAGATGAGATCCCACACTCCACATTCATTAAATGTCTTTTAATATCCATTCTGTTCTCTACAGTCATTCTGTTCTTTTTTACAAAAAGTAAAAATAAATATTCATTTTGATCAAAAATGTAACAGATGCGAGAAAAAAAAAAAAGAGACTTCTCATTTGCATAATGCCCGCCGCAAGCTGCGTTCACACTACCAGCGACACGCAGCGACTATATGACCTCATCTCATTCATTTTCAATGAGAGCTGGCGACTTCTGGTGACACGAGCGACACCGACCATTGGCGACCGGATGTGGGAAATGTTTAACTTTATGCAAATGAAGGGAGCAACAGCCAATACGAGAGAAGATGGTAGAGCTCAAGTGATCCTTCTCTCTCTCAGCTCCTGCAGTGTCGGAAAGATGGAGGATAGGCTAATCCTTGCTGTTAGCAAATACCAGTGTTATATGATAGGTCTCTGCCCACGTACAGGGACATATTTAAGAAAAATGATGCATGGAATGGTGTATCTGAGATCGCGGGGATTCCAAGTAGGTTTTAATCATCAAATAGCCTGTAAAATGAACTATTAAATAATTTGTTTTTAAAATGTGTTACATGTTTGACAGCAAACGAAACCATATAAATGATCAGATATAGTGAATAAATGTACCATATTAATAACCTTACTAATATTTTAATAATAATATTAATTGTAAAGAAACAGTGCTGTTTAGACTCTCCATACACACCACTAGCGACCTAACCGCCAGCCACTGGTGACATGCAGCGACAAAGTAGCTGGCAGTGTGAACGCAGCTTAAGGGCTACTTTAAACTGAAACTCGGTTATGGTAAGGGGCGTTACATTTCCGACACACACTCTCTAAGCGGTTGACCAATCACAACAGGCTAGGCCAGCTGACCAGTCAGAGCAGACTGGGCTTTTCGGGGAAGGGGGGGGGGCTTTAAAGAGACAGGAGCTAAAACAGAGCATGTAATTTTGAACATTAAAGCATGTAAACCTATTCTAGTAGACCCCCAAAATAAAATTAGCATAATACAGGCTCTTTAATTGTTTAATTTTAGGATACATAAAATCGTGAGTCGTCTTTTTTCAAAATCATAAAAAAAACAAAAAAAACATTTCCAGCACAGAGTTCTATTAAACACAAAACAAAATTTGACATGTGCTGGAAATGACACTTTAGTGGGAATTTTTCTGACTTTCATGAAAATAAAAAAAATACAAAACTGACATAAATCTCCTGTGGTGCATGTACACACACTGTTAGCCATTGTTAGTTGACACATTAAAAATAAATAATGGTGAGAGTTTTAATGAGTTGAACTATCCCTTTAAGACATCAACTTCTTGTTAAGAGAAGAATGTTATTGTTTTAGGGACTCGCCCTTCCAACATTCCCGGATGAAATGAACAAAACGGGAAAGCACGAGGGAGGTTGTGCCATGTGCGCTGAATCGTGTGCGGATGCAAATTTAAATCCCTCCTATTATTTTAATAATGTGCATTTTACTGCTTTGCATGGATCATTTATTTGCAAACCAGGTTATTTTTTAGAAAGAGGCTCGAGGGTAATTTCATGCTTTGGAGCATTTATACCCATAACTTAATGAGGAAAGTGTTGTGTCCTGTAGTATGCCATGAGAAATTGGTCATAGAAGAAAGGTGCTTGTTTTCCATTTGCTAGTTTCCGTTTCTGCTCTTGTATAGTTTGATTGCTTTCTTTTGATTGGATATTAGTTTTTTTTTAAGCCTGACTTCAGAAGTATGTGGCGATTGTTGTCATATCTGTATCCCTTGACTCTATTCCAAGTCAGAGCACTGTTTCAGCCACTCAGTCAAACTTGATTTGCTTTCGTTATTACTCAATTTATCCTGAAATAGCAGGGAAGTGTTGATGAACTTTGGAGCGTGCACAGTCTGCCCCGTGAGACAATGCAGACAGTCCGTAATGCAGTTACAGGTACGGCAGAGATGCGCGAGGGATGATGTCCATGTCACTGAGTCCGATGTCATCTCGTCTCTTCCTGAAGAACTCCTCTCCCGCCAAATCAAATTAGACTGCATGAATTAAAGCAATAACACGATTTGTTTACAAGGCATCGTTTATTTCCTGTCGAGCAGTGCTCCAGCGGCAGGCTGCAATTCCTCAACCTCTGACCTTGTCATGGTTCACAAGCTAAATTTATTACATTGTTCTGTGAAGTTCATCATTACAGTAGCACTGATGGTATTGAACATACATAGCATGAATGCACAAGAGTTAAACATGTTTGTCCATATGGGCTTTCATCATTCGCCAGTTTTCACACAATGAATGATCATATTTTAAATTCAAAAGAAGAAGGATTTAAATTAAAAAAAAAAAAAAAAAAAAAAAAAATATATATATATATATATATATATATACAGTTGTGCTCAGAAGTTTGTATACCCTTGGAGAATTGGTAATATATGTACCATTTTTAAAGAAAACATGAGTAAGCAGGCAAAACACATTTCTTTTATTTCTTATGGGATTCATATTCAACTGTAGGTTATAACAGAATGGCACAATCATAAAAAAAAAACATGGCAACAAAGAAAAAATGAAATGACCCCTGTTCAAAAGTCTGCATACCCTTAGTTCTTAATACTGTGTATTGCCCCATTTAGCGTCAATGACAGCGTGCAGTCTTTTGTAATAGTTGTCTATGAGGCCCCAAATTCTTGCAGGTGGTATAGCTGCCCATTCGTCTTGGCAAAATGCCTCCAGATCATGCAAAGTCTTTGGTCGTCTTGCATGAACCGCACGTTTGTGATCTCCCCAGAGTGGCTTGACGATATTAAGGTCAGGAGACTGTGATGGCCACTCCAGAACCTTCACCTTTTTCTGCTGTAACCACTGGAGGGTCAACTTGGCCTTGTGCTTAGGGTCATTGTCGTGCTGGAAAGTCCAAGAGCGTCCCATGCGCAGCTTTCGTGCCGAAGAATGCAAATTGTCTGCCAGTATTTTCTGATAACATGCTGCATTCATCTTGCCATCAGTTTTCACAAGATTCCCCGTGCCTTTAGAGCTCACACACCCCCAAAACATCAGTGAGCCACCACCATGCTTCACAGTGGGGATGGTATTCTTTTCACTATAGGCCATGTTGACCCCTCTCCAAACATAGCGCTTATGGTTGTGACCATAAAGCTCTATTTTGGTCTCGTCACTCCAAATTACAGTGTGCCAGAAGCTGTGAGGCTTGTCAAGGTGTTGTCGGGCATATTGTAACTGGGCTTTTTTGTGACATTGGCACAGTAAAAGCTTCTTTCTGGCAACTCGACCATGCAGCTCATTTTTGTTCAAGTATCGTCATATTGTGCTCCTTGAAACAACCACACTGTCTTTCCAGAGCAGCCTGTATTTCTCCTGAGGTTACCTGTGGGTTTTTCTTTGTATCCCGAACAATTCTTCTGGCAGTTGTGGCTGAAATCTTTCTTGGTCTACCTGACCTTGGCTTGGTATCAAGAGATCCCAGAATTTTCCTCTTCTTAATAAGTGATTGAACAGTACTGACTGGCATTTTCAAGGCTTTGGATATCTTTTTATATCCTTTTCCATCTTTATAAAGTTCCATTACCTTGTTACACAGGTCTTTTGACAGTTCTCTTCTGCTCCCCATGGCTCAGTATCTAGCCTGCTCAGTGCATCCACGTGAGAGCTAACAAACTCATTGACTATTTATACACAGACACTAATTGCAATTTAAAAAGCCACAGGTGTGGGAAATTAACCTTTAATTGCCATTTAAACCTGTGTGTGTCACCTTGTGTGTCTGTAACAAGGCCAAACATTCAAGGGTATGTAAACTTTTGATCAGGACCATTTGGGTGATTTCTGTTATCATTATGATTTAAAAAGGAGCCAAACAACTATGTGATATTAAATGGCTTCATATGATCACTATCCTTAAATAAAAGACAGTTTTTTTGCATGATCAGTCATATTTTCAAAATCAATGCCAAAATTTCACAATTTCTGCCAGGGTATGCAAACTTTTGAGCACAACTGTATATTAATTTTTTTTTTTTTTTTTCAAACAGGATTCCAAAATACTGCCATATTGTTTAATATACAGACATTATATATTTTTAATTGCATAAACATGGTGTTGAGATAACAAATGTGTTGTCTAGTTTGTTGTTTCAGTATAAACTTTTTTTTTTCTCTTTTAAGAAAAAAAAAAAAAAAGCAGAGTTAATATTGCATTGGTATCAGAATAAAAGAGAAAATGCTTTCATCTGTTTTGATCTTGGATTCAATTATTGCAGCATCTGTTTCATAGGAATATACATTATTTTTACTGCACATGTCATTTAAAGTGATGATCAAAGAGAATAAAAACACAGGAAAAAAGCATCAATTGCTTTAAGAAATGTTTTAGCCCTCTGTATATTGAAATGAAAAATTAGATTGTTTTAGAAAACGACATTTTGAAAGCATAAAAGAAAATTACATCCAACCTGATTTGGAACAATGCAATCATAAAGAGCAAAGCATATAAAAAGAAGAAAGTCATTATTTTGTGTCTCTAGGGACTCTCAGTTTGCTGACATTAACAATATGAAGTTTTGCGCAGTGCTGTGACATTTACTCTGAACAGACTTCATTTGGATCTAACACAGCCAATTGATACATCCTTAAATCTCGGCCATCGGATCGGAGAAAAAAACTTGCAGAATAGCAAAATACACCTGCTGTAAATATGTAATTGACGGGGGTTATTCCGAGCTCTATAATATCAGGGAGCAATTGTTGTTGCATTAAGGTCTGGTTGTTAGGATATCTGGGAACACGGCACACACGTGAATACGTTTTGCATTGTATGCAGATCTGAAGAAAATTGGGAGTAAATCTCTGAATATCTGCTGCGATAAAGACACATTATTTCAATGTACTTCACTTCCTGATGCAAATCAAATTTCCCCCTGTAGAGCAGGAAGAGAAAGAGAGAGAAATGAGGAGGGGGAAAGATGGGCTCGGGTGATTATGTGGGCGGAGTTAAGTTGAAGCAGGGGTTCAGGGGGAGTGGTGACGAAAGCTTTGTATTTTGTTATTACTTGTGCTTGTACTGAGTGCATCCCTTAAGAACGATTCAGTGTTTTAAATTCTGATTTTATTAATAATAGGATTTGTCTTTAAAGGATAGTGAAGGGAGAGAGAGAGGAATATGAACCTGCATCCCTGCGAGCACCTATGAGGTGCTCTCTTATGTGTTGTGAGCACTATGTATGCATCATATAGCATGATGTGTTTATTATGTTTAATTCTATAATAAGACGTCTTTTAGAAGTGGTTTTGAAATGTGGGGTGTTTCTTCAACTTCGGCACCTTTAGCACTGTGGAGTTCATTTACTATAAACTTTTAGCTCCATTTACTTTTAGATGGTAAATTTGTCTATTGACAATTTCCAGCATTGTATGTTAATGCATTACAGGAGATTTGTTTTTTGTAAATGTATTTATTTATTTTCTGAAAGTCATTTCACAGTGTCAATTCCAAATAACACTGATGGAAATAGCCGACTCCTTTTTGACTCACAAAAACAAATCATTCATTTGGCAGAATTACAGCTTGAGTGGAAATGACAGCCAATAAAAAAAATGATATTTACCTTGAATTTTCTTTTTCTTCAAACATCACTTATCATCATATTTCATCTCAAGCACTTTTGTTGACTATTATATTCTGTTTGTTTCCTGGGACATTGAATTGCCCAAAGTTGAAGAAACACCCATTTGTGTTAATGAGTAAGATGAGTATTCAGTATTTTGTATTACCTATAATGACTCCTTTTTTTTCTCCCAATTTGGCATGCCCAATTCCCACTACTTAGTTGGTCCTTGTGGTGGCGCTGTTACCCACCTCAATCCGGGTGGCGGAGGACAAGTCTCAGTTGCCTCCGCTTCTGAGACCGTCAATCCGCGCATTTTATCACGTCGCTCGTTGTGCATGACACCACGGAGACTCCCAGCATGTGGAGGCTCATGCTACTCTCCGCGATCCACGCACAACTTTCCCACTGAGAGTGAGAACCACTAATCATGACCATGAGGCGGTTACTCCATGTGACTCTACCCTCCCTAGCAACTGGGCCAATTTGGTTGCTTAGGAGACCTGGTTGGAGTCACTCAGCACGCCCTGGATAAGAACTCGCGACTCCAGGGGTGGTAGTCAGTGTCAATACTCGCTGAGATACCCAGGACCCCTGACATTTCACTATTCTTGATAAAAAAAAAAATTTGAAACCACACAGTGTTTCCCCAGGATTTTTAATGAGCCTGCAACTCCGGACCCGTATTTGAATGCATCATTGGAGGAATAGCTTAAAACAACCTTAGAATCATTATAGATGGGTTATTCGTGTTTGTCTTGTCATGTGTGTGTATATTATTCACTGGGAGCATTAAACACTTGAAGGGCTCTAAGAAAAAGACTCAAAAAAAAACATGTGAATTAAAACATTTTAACAAGCACACAAACATTCACTCTCTCAAATTGTGGAAATAAAGAAAAAAAAATGTCTGTTGAAACTGATAAAATCAATTGCATCCAGTTTGAAATTGAAAGCATCATATTTTTTAACCCCTACAAACGTGTACCATGGTAACCATAGTTCTGCCAAAACATACCACAGTGGCAACAATTATTCTTATTAAAATTAGATATACTGTATATATAAATTGGTGGCAACTTATTAGTCAGGAAAAGATAGAAAGATTCTGAAAGTTTTTAACACCGGTGATCCCAAATGATACATTTCAGGTTTTAAAGTAGGCCTAGAAACAGTAATTGCAGTAACTATGATATTTTGGCAGAAACTATGGTTAGCAAAGTTAAAGGTTCATATATTTGTGAATAATAGTTTCAACAGAACAGATAAGATCAATAAATTAGTGTCAAGCTGAAAATTATTTGTCATATTGATATCTTTCTATTTAGGATTTAAATATGAAGAAAAAAAATAACTGCATGATACACAACAGTACAGAGTGATTGTTTGTAAGTAGGTTGCTTATCCCACTTTGGTAGTCAATACTTGCGCATTTCTGCATATCTTTACCGTTTCATAAATGTTTATTATTATAATTTTTTGTAAACTATTGTTTTTTTGTTGTTGTATTTTTTACTGGTGGGGTACAAAATATACAAACACAAAACAGTATCATTTCAAAACCACCAAACCAACATCACACACAACGTTTCATAAATAAGACTTACTAGAAGTGCTTTTTGTGTTGTTCTGAATTTTCACAGATTATTTTCAGCGAGCTGCGGGTGCTGCTGTCGTCTGATACTGTTATTAAAAGAGAATTATTACTTTGAACTTGCCCACATAATGCATTATGGACACTCCTCACTCTTTCTGATACTAAAAAAAGGTCTATTCAGAACTGACACAAACAAATTAATCAAGGAATTTGACATCTTTCTGTTTGGCCAGTGTACATGAGCCACTGCAGAATGCATATAGGGGAAACACTGCAAAATAATATGCTTGAACACACATTTATTTTCTTTAAAAAGTTAGTATTATAAGTAAAAGTGTTATATTTTCTTTTGATATCACCATCTCCCCCACCAATCACAATAAACCACAAAAAAAAAGACCCCATTCACACCTGGTATTAAGATGCATCTCGGGTAATCCGATCTCATGTGGTAAGGCGAGATACATCACTGTTTACACCTGGTTGCTTAAATGTGTCACCTGTGACCGTTTTTTGTTTGAATTTCAAGGGGAGGGTCTCTGTTTCATGATGACATACATCAATCACAATGTCAGTGTGTTCCCGCATGATAATAGGCTGCAAAAAAGTACAAAGAAAGCACAAAAAAAAAACGGTGTACTGTTTCTCCCAGATGCATTTAAAATCTAATCTAAGCACAGACACAACAATTCTCAGTTAAGTAAAGTACCTGTATTAAAGGAGATTCAGATATTTGTGCTTGTCATCTGTATCTGTGCATGCTGATATCAGACACACTGAAGAAGAACCTTAAAGTTCTCTGGCTTGTTTTTGGATCTGTTTTTCAGTGATTTTCGGATCGGACAATTTCCTTTTAAAACCACTCGTAACCGGCAAAGTTTAAACAGCTTCACTGCTGTCTGGGACGCATTCAGGACGGATTAGCATTTACACCTCAAATGCGAAGTGGCCACATGTGTTTATGACTACCTCCATGTGTTTTTTGTGATCCGATCACAAAACATTTTGGACCCCGTTTAGATCTCTGTTTAGCCCTGACCACATGTGATCAGATCATCAAAAATGCATCTTAATACCAGGTGTAAATGCAATCGAAATTATTGGGGACTCGTCCAGGATCTGAACCTGGATGAGCCCCCAATATTTTTTCTTTTTTATTTATATGAAAATATACACTCGCTCTTTTATTCGCTTAATTATCAGTGTTTGACAACTCGGATCAGTCATTCACATGTTGTAGTCACACACATTGATGAATACATTTCAGCACACACAACCTCTATGACAATGTCTACACTCATCTCATTCTTATCCGTTATACCTGCCGTTCTCTTCCTAGTATGCGCTCATTTTCTGTGTTTCTCAGCTGGAAAATTAATCTTGGTCCCCGTGTTCTTTTCTTCATATCTCCAACTGTTTGATTTGCTACTTGATTCCAGGAGTGAGAGAGAGAGAGAGACCTGTAGATTACAGCGAGAGGGAACCCAAGTCCTGTCAGATACAGAAGAAATCAATTTAATATAGACTTAACTGGAGGAAATTGCATATTCTCTCTCTATGTGCTGAGCAGACATTTTCAAGTGGCCCTCAAGAGGGGCCCGCCTCTATTAATTGCTCTGTGTGAATGTGTGTGTATGAAAGGGGCCTCCATTCGTACTGTTCTCTGTTGTCTGTGTGTGACTGTGTTTTGGGAGGAGAGAGAGAGAGAGAGAGAGAGTGTATATGGAGTAATTAGGCACTTCCACAGCGGCTGAAAGCGAGGCAGCCAGGTGGAGCAGAGATTGGTGGGTATTTATGAAGGAATGTCATAATCGTGACAGGATGATGTATGGAGCAGCGGTGCTGGCCATTTTTCTCTCCTTCTTTAAAAAATATATGATAAAATACAGTCTTAAAAGTTGATGACCAATTTTGTGTGGTCAGGTCATGGCAAGGTCAGAAATTTTTGCCGTTTCTCTTTCTTTGAGAAAGAACAAGAGCGGGGGGAGACTCGCACTCATCAAAGGCAAATAATAATGGAACAGGTACGGTGAGGCGCTCAAAGTCACTCGTCTAATTGCTTTTAAAAGGTGCCCTTTTCTCAGCAGGACTTCTACATCACACACACACACACACACACATACACACATTCTGTACACACTCTGATCTTTACCTTAGTCAGTTTCACATATAATTGTATTTCTTTGCCCATTTAAATACATTTTAATTTAAAGCTTGATGTTTTACATATGTTTTAATGTTTTTTTTCCACATTTTCTCTGTAAGACTGGAAAATAATCCATTTTATAATGCAGGCAGTTCTAATTCAAAACAGCCAATATGTACAATCATCTCACACTGTTTGTGCTACATACATGAATGAGACCTTAGATCATGTGGCTTGTTGAGGAGAGGAGTGCTATTACTATTAAAAGCAATCAGACTTCAAATTTGCACCTGGTGGACAATGAAAAAAACAAACAAAAAAATCAAATAGATTTACACTGAAGACATATTTAGAGACCGGAATATTATAGGGACTATGAGAGTGAAAGTTTGATGCTTTTTACAGTTCGAAGTTTAAATAGCTGATATTCGCACATTTGCACATCAGTTAAAATCTATATTAATGTGCCAACAACAGACTACAGTTACTGTATTACTTAGTGGAAGAACTGTTTTTGAAGATTATTACTGAAATGCATTCTACTTGGTCAATCACACCATCCAGCGGTCTGATATTTCTAAATAACAACCGCAAATCCAGGGATAACGCCTTATCGGACCGGTTATCCGGGTATTGCGAGTCATCTTTAATTATTTTATTGTGCTACAGTCTCTACAAGTAAGATAATAAAATGTAATGTCCATTTAATTATTTCTTTGGCAAGTAGTCATGTTATAATGAGCAATCAGACGGTAATGTGTTCTAAAATAATCACCAACAGAACTCCAGCACTAATCGGAGGTTACATTCAGGTGTTTCTGGAGACTCTGCGGTCTCTTTCTTCTCACATAATAATGTCATTTCAACTCAGTGTCCATTTAATTTGGTAAGAAGTCGTGAAAAAAGCAGGATAATATGCAGTCTGATTGAGAAAGGGAGTTAGGAAGTAATTCAGAAAAGATTGGAGTTTAATGTAATGAGGAATGGTTGTGAGAAAACAGAGAAAAAAAACTTCAGAATATTTAGCTTTCGACTTCTTAAATTTTAAATAATTCCTTACGTTTGTATGTTGTTTAAAAAAAATCATTGAATGTGTTTATTACAATTAATGTCATTAATTAATGCCACTTATGTTCTCGTGTGGAGTTTCTTGGAGCAAAGTCCCAGTGAAGCTCAGAGCTCTTTGGCCCGTCAGCTGCTCTTTTCTGTTTGCACACTCAGCATTTAACACTAAAGTTTACCACAGAAAGCTCGTCTGTCCTCTTGTCCTGTGTCCTTGAAGAGATGTGAGCTTCTCGTAAAATTCTTTAACAGTTTCGTCCATATATATGCTCTCTCTTTTTCCTCTGAAACGCGTCCATCTGTCTTATTGTTCACCTCCGCTGCTTTAATACTCTTACATGGATTCTCTCTCCCTTTTCCAGGCAATAAACTTTATTTTCTTTACGAGGCTTTAATCTGCACAGGAAAGCAGGTGTCCAGCTGGTGCAACCATTTTTGGATGTGCCCCAGTCTTTTTGTTCTTTCCATTCTTTCTCTGAATTGTTCCATACTTTATAAAACATCATGCAATGCTTTTAATTTGTCGAGTGATAATAGTCAAAATGCAAACTGCAGTATATTATGATTCCGTTATGGACTTCTATATGTGTTAATGTTGTTGATATAAATCTAGTAGATTAATTTGCCTGATAATCTATCTAAATATTTTTAACCCTCAGAGACACAGTTTAGCAGATTTGCAACATTTGTTTACAGCAATTAAACAATACTATATTTATTTATTTATTAAAATAGTAGAAAACTACCGATAACAGTAACTGTGGAAACCAACAGTTCTGGAAGGGGGAAAAATGCATATTGAATATTACAGCTTGCTAAAGTCACACAAATCACCTCAAAGAAGAAGAAGAAGAAAAAAAAACTGGTTAAAGATCAAGATTTTCCCATTGTTTTCTGATGTCACACAAAATAATTTATATTTATAAGGTATTTATAATTAGTGGCTTCCTATGGTAATGGAGGAAACATGATCATGGAGAGGAAATATATGCTAAATAAATCCTGTAAATGTGGTTTTGAATTAAATGTAGTTGTAACTTTAAATAAATAGTTGTGAAATTGTAAATGTTAAACCTTAATTAGTAGTTGTCAATCTTACACAGTATTGCTGTTTAAATCAGAATTTAAATATCCACATTCAAAATATACAGCTGTAAACCTGAATATAGTTATGTTTTCAAATATATAAAAGCAAATACTGAATATATTGTTGAAAATTCAAATATAATCCTATATATAAGAATATATATAAAAGTAAATCATAAATCTACAGCTATAAATTTTAATATGTAGTCATATACTGTATCCAAATAAAGAAATGTAAATCCTTAATATTTAGTTGTAAATCTGAATACATACATGCAAAATCCTACATACACAGTTGTAAATCTGAATATATAGTTATGTGTCCAAATATATAGTTAAAAATTCCAAATACAATGCTATCTGAATAAATAAATAACAAATCCTAAATACACAGTTATAAATTTGAAAGCATAGTTACTAGGGCTGTGAATTGATAAAAAAACAACTAATTAATCGTAAATATTTTTGTGATTAAGCGTGATTAATTTATGGTACGTGATACATTACAACAAACATGAAAAATAATCATAAATATACTGTATCTAAAATCTATTTTATACTTTGTCTCAAATAACTTGCAAGAAATTAGGTTAGTCATCATTTATTTAAATTATTTAAATATGTACATGCTAAAATGTAATTTTTAATTTTTTTAAAAAAACATTTTTGTGGATAGTTAATTAAACACATTTTTAAAGGTATTAATCTTTTATACACATATATGTGTACATGCCATCAAATCATTGGAAATGTCATAATTACAATTTGGGCTAAATCTTCTGCTGTTTTCTTCTGCTGTTTTCCAGATAGAAAACATACTGAATGCTGAATTTTAATTTGCTGAGTTTAAAATCTCAAAACTATTATTTTCTCTGGCTCTTGTTTAGTGTCTTCAAGTATACCTGGCTGCAGCTTGCTGAACGTCCAGGTCCTTCAGTCTCTATTGCGCACATGCTGGGTCTCTCTCGGGCGGTTTCGCTTTTGAAATGGTTTCAGATGAAAGTCAGTGAGCGTTTTCACGTGATGCGAAGAGATACAGCAGCTTGCCCGTATCATTCGCCCGCTTGCGGATGAAGAATCTTCATTCTCCATACAGTAAATCCGCTCCTGTGTTTATTATGCTCGGGACATGCGCTGCACGCAATGAATAAGCATGCACTGCTCCACACAGTCAGTTTCTGTCCAAGGATGTGCAGTTGAGTCAAGCGAGTACCTCTTGAAAATTTATATATGCCAGTGTTAGCCACAGAAAGTGGGGAAAAGCACTGGTGAATTTTCACCCATTGTACTAACGTGCCTGGGTTTGTTCCTGGCAGGCAGCAGATGTCCTAACCCTGCCCGCACCCTAATCGGAGCCTGTAAGGATGAGTACCCTGCCAGCAACAACTCGGGACACCTTTCTCCTATCATGTGAAGTTTCAGGAAGAAGAAAAAAATTTGATACTGCCTTAATTGCTTCGATTTTTTTTAACATGTTAATCAAAAAATATTAATCAAAGAAATTAACGCGTTAAATTTCCCAGCCCTAATAGTTACGTTATATCAGATATAAATGCAAATCTTGAATATCTAGTTGTAAATATAAATGTTTAAATGTAACTTTCATATTTTATCCACATGTTTTTTTTATGTTTTGTTCCAGTCTTTACTGCACTTGAAATGATGAATGGTAAATTATGTGCCATCTGTATTTAGACAAAGAAGTGATTCACTACCAGTGTTAATATCTCAGACCACAGAAACATTCTGCCTTATATTTGCATAGATTGTTCAGCCCCAAGCATGTTTTTTTGCTTTTTGTTTACTGTACCCATATGAGTCTTGTCTCTGGGTCTTTATACTACCTGATTACCATCATGCCGTGTCACATGACTAAAGAATGGATCCATTCCATCAATAATGAGAAAACATATTTGTCTCTGTGACCGTTCACTTCGGGGACCCCCAATGCTGCGTCAAATTTAGTCCTTCCTGTTCTCGCGCCCTGTCTCTCTGGCTTTCTTCTCATCCGGTGTGTGATAAATCTGCACGCGCTCCAGTGGGGCAACACGAGCTGAGGAATAACCCTCCAGAGCGCTTGTGTTACACTTTAAAAAGTAAACCTGTTTGTTGCATCTCCATCATACATTTATCAAATCATTTCCGAGCAGCATCGCAGCTTCCATGGGCTCCCACCAAACCAATTTATCACCTTCTAAACGGGGCTGTAGCGAAACGCTGAGCAGGTGTCGTAGTCACTGAAGTGTCCCGGAATTCTCTTACTTCCTGTGTCCACATTATATCCTACCTGTTTTTACTGTTTAGTAATGCTTTATCGCCAATAAACTACATACTGTATATATAAACATTTTGATGCCACTGGAAGGCTTGAAATATGTTAAGAGGCATTTTTCCTCTTTAAACTGGCGAGTCAGCGAAATGTGAACCATTTTCTGGTATCAGTACCTCAATTTTCGAGATGCACCAAGCAAAGTGTTCTGGGGAAACATTCATCTACTGAAGAAAATGTTGGTTTAACTATACATTGGATTGAAGACTGTCATATGACACGTCTGGCTTTGCTAACTTGTTATTTATCTGTATTTGTCTGTAACCATCTACTCCCCATATATCATGTCCAATGAATTCCTCGAGATCCCAGATGTGAGAGAACAATGCTATGAAACGGATACCAAACATGATGAATGGATGACAGAATAACAGTTGGGGTAGTGTTACCTGAAATGCACAAAAATGGTTGAGTCTGATGACTCTATTTTATAACTTTCAATTAGAAAAGTTTCAGACCTCCTTAAAGATATTGAGGAGGGAATTCAATAAACAGTTGCCCAATTTTTGCTTGTGGTATTTAAGCACAAAATTGCACACTTTTTTCCCTAACCACCAACAATCTGGATTAATCGGTGCTGGTATAACACTGTGCTATGCCAAGTCACTGTAATTCTTTTCAGTTTAAAATCTCCTCCTTTCTATGTAAATTAGACTTATTATTTAAGTCTAATTTATATAATAACTTAATAAATAATAAGATTAAATTATAAACTTGGCACCTTTTCACAAAAGTAAGTGGTTTTTGCAAGTCTCAATTAAATTTCAAATGTTTGTGATTTTTTTTTTTTTTTTTTTTTTTTTTTGTGTGTAAAGTTTTTATTATTAGGACAGCAATATCTCATTGCACAACATTTGAAATCCGTTTTATACATTTTTTTTCTAAATTCCGTTTTATTGTTCCCATATTCCCTGTCTTCTGTTTAATTAAATGTTATCATCAGAAGGATGTCTAATCAAATGAATATATAAAACGTTAATAAAAAGAAAGTAAAATAATTAGTTTTCAACATAGCATTGCCTTATTTTTATCAAATGAAGTGCTTCTATACAGATCCTCAGAGCATAATATGAACACATATGAAACAAATTAATACAATGATAAAAGCTAATAATCAGTACAACAGCACTCTTGCTAGTGAAATATTGCTTAAAGATAAATATTAAATAATAATACTATTACAATTATTTTAAATATAACATTTTACTATACAATAATAATATATTTTTTCTGTGCGTGTGTGGTAGATGACAGAGAGCAGAGCACTCATTCAGCATATGCAGACTATATATTGATTTAATGAAATCACAACCGTTTACAGTTTAATAATCACTGAATTACATTTTGCTGTATTAATTTGATTGTGCATTTATACATTCATTTTATCCCAAATATGACAGTTAACTTCATTTTTATGACATAATTCCACAATTCTATCCAATTTTCTGCATCGCGGAAAACAAACGGCCCTGACTGATTTGCATAACTAGTAATTTTTTTCATAAATTGTGTGCAAAACAATGCAGTGTGTGTGTGCAACACTATCAGTGAACACAGTCCATTATTGAGTTCACTTTTAATGAATGCATTAACATACAACAAAAGTCTGATTATGAAAACAAACCAAAAGGACAGTACAAGACATTTTAAATCATTAGGTGTGTGTCAAAACTTAAACAGACAAGTGCACAAGACATGCACACATTGAATAAGCTGTCAACACCAATTAAGGTGTTCACATGCAAAGTCAAAACAGGATAATAGAAAAAAATAATTAACGTGTTTTACTTAAACTGCTTAAGACGGCGTCACACTAGTCAATTTTTCCAGTGATTTTGAGGTGTGAGCTTCAATTACATATATGCCAGCCAGTAGGTGAGAGACGAAGCACACATTAGCGTCTGTCAGCGGTAGTTCATTAATCACTTGACCGTCGGGACTCCCTGCTGAGTTAATGGCTTCAGAAACTGAAAAAGCACATCAGGCTTGCTTGAAAAAATAACCGCTAGCTTCTAGTGGGCGCGTAGCTCTGCAGAAATGATTTTAGGTATGCTGGAGCAGACCCAGTGACTGTTCTGTATTCCAGCATCAGAGCCTTGAATTTGATACGTGCATCAACCGGCAGTCAGTGAAGAGAGAAAAGGAGTCGTGTAACATGCGCTCTCTTTGGTTCATTAAAGACCAGACGTGCTGCTACATTCTGGATCATTTGCAGGGGTCTAATTGCACATGCTAGTCTAGTTATGACAAGTGACTGAACAAGAAGTTGTGTGGCATGTTCAGAGAGGACGGGTCTTATCTTCCTGATATTTTAGATTGTAAATCTACATGATCTTGCGGTCTTTGAGATGTGGTCTGTGAAATTTTGTTTGTTATTGTTGGTTACCCCTAGATTTCTGACCGTTTTGGAAGGTGATACTGTAGTTGAACCCAGCTGCACAGTGATGTTGTGTTCAACAGCAGGGTTGGCTGGAAAGACAAGGAGTTTGGTCTTGGCTGGGTTAAGTTGCAGTTGGTGTTCCTTCATCCAGGCCGAGATGTCTGCCAAACAGGCCAAGATTCGAGCAGTCACTGTGTTGTCGTTGGGCTGGAAAGACAAATAGAGCTGTGTGTCATCGGCGTAGCAGTGGTAAGACAAACCATGTGCCTGAATGATGGGTCCCAGTGGTGTTGTGTATATAGAGAAGAGAAGTGGCCCAAGCACCTGAGGTACCCCAGTAAGTAGCTGAAGTGGCTTAGACACCTCACCTCTCCAGGCTACCTTGAAGGACCTACCTGAGAGATAGGAATTAAACCAGTCAAGCACAGTTCCTGTGATGCCCAGCGAAGAGAGGGTGGAGAGTAAGATCTGAGTAAGGTCCAGCCGAATCAGGACTGATGATCTGGATCCAGCTTTCGCCTGTCTCAGCGACTCAATGACAGACAGCAGGGCAGTCTCGGTGGAGTGTCCACTTTTGAAGCCTGACTGATTGTCATCCAGCAGCTTGTTCTGTGAGGGATAGGCAGAGGTTTGATTGAAAACTGCCCTTTCAAGTGTTTCTGCTGTGAATGGGATGAGAAAGACTGGTCTGTAGTGTTCTACTTGTGTGGGGTTAAGTTCAGGTTTTTCAGCAGCGGGGTTACTCGAGCCTGTTTAAATGTAGTGTGAAAAGTGCCTGTAAGTAGAGATGTGTTAATTATGTGTGTGAGTGCAGGTAGAATGGACAAAGAGATGGCCTGTGGAAGGTGAGAGGGAATGGGGTCAAGGGAACAGGTTGGAGAGGAGGAGTTTAGAGACCTCAGTGTCAGTCAGAGGAGAGAACTTAGAGATAGAAGAGCTGTATACAAGGGACAGGTGTTTGACAGGGTATGGTGCTGAGGATGTATTTCTGATGGTTGTAACCTTATAAGTAAAAAATGTGGCAAAGACATTTTCTGTCAGTGATGTGTCAGGTGGTGGAATGGGAGGACAGAGAAGTGTGTTGAATGTTATAAACAAGCTGTGAGTGTCTGTGGTGCTGTTGATCTTGATCTGGTAATAGGAAGTTTTTGCAGATTTAAGATGAACTGAAAACTTTGCAAGCAGAGACTGATACTTACCCAGATCTGCTGGATCTTTAGATTTCTGCCATCTCCTCTCAGCTTCCCTGAGGTCAGTCCGATGTTCACGAAGGACATCAGAGAGCCAGGGGCTGGGTGGTGTAATAAGTGCTAGCCTAGAGGAGAGAGGACAGATGCTGTCTAGACAGGTTGTTAAAGTATATCCTAGTGTGTCTGTGGCAGTGTTTACATCCAGGGTGGAAAATACATTTTGTGTAGGAAGATAGTTAGAGACAGCAGTGGAAAAGCGTGAGGGTGAAAAAGAACGGAGGTTACGGCGAGAGGAAACCAAAGATGGAGCCTGTTTTAATGTAGATGGGAGAGTCATGTTGAATTGAACAAAGTAGTGATCAGAGACATGTAAAGGGGTAACAAGAATATTTGAGTTGGTACAGTTACATGTAAAAATGAGGTCCAGCTGGTTGCCTGATCTGTGAGTTGCTGTAGTGCTTAGTCTTTCCAAGTCAAATGAGGCCAGAAGAGCTTGAAGTTCAGAGGCCTGGGGCTTGTCTTGGTGTATGCTGAAATCAACATGAATCACAAGTGGCCTGCCATCCTTCGGGAAGGAGGACAGCAGGACATCCAACTCCTCAAGAAAGTTTGCCAGCTGACCTGGAGGGTGATAGATGACAACAAAATATATTTTTGTGGGTTGCAATGTAGTAATAGCATGGAATTCAAAAGAAGTATTGTTACATAGAGAAGAGTGTGGTGAAAATGTCCAGTTGTTTGGAATGAGCAAACCTGTTCCCCCACCCCTACTGGTGTGTCGAGGGGTGTGAGAGAAGAAGTTGTTGGAGAGAGCAGCAGGTGTTGCTGTATCCTCTGGACGTTTCCATGTTTCTGTCAGTGCAGTGATGCTGAGGGTGGACTGTGTGGCAAAGGCTGGAAAGAAGTCAGCTTTGTTCACAGCTGACTGGCAGTTCCAGAGTCCCACTGAGAAAGAGAGCAGAGCAGGTGCTGAAGTGCAAAGTGGCCGTAGGTTGTGTGGGATGCATTGTGTCTTGCGTCTGTATCGTGTAAACTGTCTGTAACAGATAACATGAATGTGCTTGAGGGCACATGTTAGTCGTGAATTAGACATATTAGAATGTAGAAGATAAATGTAAAAGAGAATAAATACAATTATAAAATACTTAAGTGCCATGGTGAGTGGCGCCTTGTCGGTGTCCTTGCGCGGTGGACTCGCACAGGTAGACTCGCTGGTCTTTACACGAGGGCTTCCGCTTCCGGTGGCACTTGCGTGTCAGGATTCACATCAAATATATACACGCTGCTAACGAGCCGTTAAGTGAATATGTGAACATACATGTTCAACGGCAAGCCACTAGGGGATAAATACATAATCACACACTTTCAAAAGGTAAAGTCACTCCAAGAATCACATCCTAAATCACTCTATTGCAATTGTTTATGCTCACGCGGTACTCCTGTTGTTATTTTTGTGAGCTCCACATGACAGGGTATCAGAGCGAGAGAGTAGAGGTGAGTCGGTATGTTTGTCACCCTTCCACCATTGTTAATCAGCAAATGTGTCATACCTCCGACCAAAGAGAGTGAGATCTCTGCAAAACAGTCCGCATGTATGACACCATTGAGTTGTTTGGAATCTGCTGGTGTGGTGCTAGCTTTATAAACTTTTCACTGATTGGAAAGCACAGTTTGAAGTCAACGTGTTTTCACAACTTTACTTCCAAAATCTGACATATTTCTTCGTGAAACAGGATATTCATAGATGTTGGGTGGACATTTTTTTATTATATTTCCATAAATTTCCATCGGGAATTGTAGGAAGCATTCGTTACATCAAATAAAGTTGATACTTTTTTTTTCTTTTGGAAAAATGTACATAGATGATGAATCATGCACAATAAGTTTAGTTTTAAGCTTAGTAGTGACTTCTCGTAGATCCCTTCAGTTGTTCTTGTTCCATATTTGGTGACAACATAAAAAACATCGACCCACCAACTTGGTGACTACTTTTCTGGTTGACTAATAAAAAGAGTAGTTGTGGAAGACCTAATACAAAATTTGCATCGAGGCATCTGTGCTACGTTAGAATTGAGGTTAAGACCCTGGGCTGGTTATACAAATGTTGCAGAATCAGTATCAGTTGGGAGCCACCTGGATAATTACTAACTGGAAAATTTGTAAGAAAACCTTTGTTGTGCCCTTAAGCAGGGCACTTAACCCCGGGCTGCTCCTTGGGGACCGTAGCTGTAATTAGTGTACTGTAAGTATCTGCATCTGATAGATGATAAGTGACCAAGTGTGTGTGTGTGTTTTTAATAACTTCAGCTAATTGGTAACAGTGGGCTGTTAATACTTTGTTTGTTGATAAGAGACAGAAAATGAGTGAGTTGAGAACATGGCCAGATCGTGGTCCCCCAAGACTTCTTGGTGATGCACATTTTCTATGCTATTGAGACTGTTGCTTCATGATTTGAATGAGCTTCCTACCATGTTGTTGCCCAGCAGTTTATTATAATTGATTTCAGATTTCTAAATGTCAAAAAACTTGTTTGATTGCTTTACATGTTGATGTTTATCCTGTCTATTTGGGTGGTTCTTGGCTAAAATAAGCTTGTAGTTAAGTGGACCAGACATTATTTCAATTGTCAAATGTCTGGCTCTGCTAGACTACCTTGTGTCAGACTGGAACAGTCTATTAACCAACAGTACAAAATATCAAAACTACATGATTTGGTTTGCTATCTGTCCAAATCATTTAGTCATCAATCTTCACATCTGTCATCTTGCATTTCCCAGCATCTGTTATTTTCTTTCTCCCAGTTTTCACACAGCATACACCTGCCAAAAATGACCACAGGAGCCTGACACGCAATAACTCACATAACTGCTGCCACATCACTCTCCCAGTAATCAGTCTAACTGGATACTGATCTTTCCTCATCTGATGTGCACTCTAGAAAGGAGCCCTCAGGTGTACACTGTTTTGTTCAGCACCTACCAGTCATATTTACAATGGGGGGGTACATTTTTCACGCTAGCATGTGTTATTGTAATTAGTTACATTGAAATTTGTAAGTCCATATTTCATCATGCTAAGACAGGTTTAACATTGTCCAGTTTGCTGGTAGATGTAGTAACTGCACCATTCTGCCGTCGACCAATTTTAGTCCAAAGTGCTGTGTTTTTAGGACAATGTACCACGTTAAACGTAGTTTGATATAAAAAGCGTCTCACAATCCCAGCTTGGTCTAGTTGTCTTTGAGCGCAAGATCGCGTCAAGAGCGCTGACTGCCCCCTACTGCATCAAGGTGGTACATCAAACTTGAATTACTCCGATTGTTGGAACATTCCTTAATACAGAATTTACGTACAGTTCGGGGGCATGATTTTTCATCTGATTAAATGCACTAAATGAACGTTAAATCGACAACACAAATTTTTTCCTTTCTGCTGTTTTTCCACTGTATTGATAACGTAACAAATGTTGTGTCAGGTCAAAAGGAGATAGATCCCTTTGTAATCAATGATGCCGTCTACACTAAATGTGTTGCACGTTTCACATCACGCCGACAGTGGATGGATGCCCGGTTCTATAATTCTTTTTTTTTTTACAATAAATTCTGTAGATGTTTATACCAGTAAATATCTGTTGAAAACAAAGTATGATACAGGTTATTCACCCATTTAACCATTGCTGAAGTCTAGGGTTAGGGATAGGGTTAATTCACAGCTGATTGGTGTGTGCTTTCTGCACATCATTTAGAATGTTCACTTTGATATTTCCAATTTGTCTGTTCACACTAGGTGCAACACAGCTGTGCGACACCGCAGGATCACACACATTCACAGAGAAAAGTTACTCTAATTCAGTCAGTTGTTTATGCTTATGCGGCACTTCTGTTTTTATTTCGGCTAGCTCTACGTAACAGGGAATCGAAGAGAAAGTCAGAGGCAGTTGGATTATCTGCCACCTCACCTTATGAAACAGTGTGTTTGACAGACCTCTGGGAGCAGTTTGTAGGTGTAACATCCTTTGCCAAAAATCAAGTTTTTTTGACCGGGTTAGTGAGACACAGCTCTAATTTACTGTTTTAAGAAGGATTTTGAACTAATGAGAGTGCAGCAGATGGGGCTACCCACACAACATTGCAGAATTAGAAACCAAGTGATTGACAGAATGTCGCTTGTCATGGCTGGTTTGGACAAAAACATGGAGAAGATACCTGTTATCGTGTTTAACGATGCCGTTTCGCATCTGTTTAATAGTGTCGCTGATGAATGGCTTAGGATTGTGTGTGTTCTTGTGGTGCCATCACTCAGTAAGCATTGTCAGGACGTCATTTTCCTTCTGCTCCATAGTAATTAGTCATTAATGGCTCAGGCGATTGGCCCAAAAACGTCTCTACCCAGAAGCGAGATCCCGAAAGCAAAGATGGCTGCATGCAAGTTGCATTCATCCGAGTGCTCCTGTGCCAGCTGAGAAACTGCCATTGAGATGAATGGGGATACTAATGGATTGCTTTCTAGAGGTATTGCAGACCTTCTTGGCAGAAACGCACATGGACACACATTTGTGTGGATGTTCAGACAGATTACATTAAATACAGACTATAATGTACAGACAGCCAGAGATCTTTATGAAACAATTATCCTTTCACTCTGACAGCGATTTCTGTGTGTGGCCAATGGATGCATCTCAGAGCACAGCCATGCTGTCTATGTCTCAGTCTTATCTTATAATCACACCACCCCAGCCAAGGTCTGCAGGCCCACAGGCTAAACCTGATTTAGATAAATAAGACCTGTTACATGGAGTACCTTTATACTGCTGATGAATAAGCCTGTGTGTGTGGTCTTGTTTGCCTATCCATGTTTAGAACAAATGTCTCCACAATGATAGTAAAACCTTAAAATCCAACCTACCTTATGGTCCCCACCAGAATACTGCTTTCTGGAATGAGTAAATAATGTCTTATTTTATGTGTTTGAATTCCAAAAGGTACTTTAAAGGGTTAGGGGCCTTGGTGAGGTCCTTTCCCCCAGAGCTCCAGACTGCTCCCAAATGGACAGAGGGCCCCATCCCCCAATCACCCCTTTGGAACAACACAAGCGCCCCTTATTTCTTTCATGGGTCTACATGTACTAGAGACCAGTGTCAACAGGAGGAACCCACCATTATATAATACATAGTGTGTGTGTGTGTGTGTGTGTGTGCGCGCGCATGTGTGCCCATCAAACCAGTCTGGCCATTCTCAACAAGGTGTTTCCATCCACAGCACTGCTGCACACTGGATGTATTTTGTTTTTGGCACCATGGAGATCAGCAGTCACAGAAATACTCAAACCAGCCCATCTGGCACCAACAATCTGCCACGGTCCAAATCACTGAGATCAAATTTTTCCCCATTCTGATGGTTGATGTGAACATTAACTGAAGCTCCTGACCCATATCTGCATGATTTTATGCACTGCACTGCTGCCACACGATTGGCTGATTAGATAATTGCATGGATGTTTGTTGGTGCCAGACGGGCTGATTTGAGTATTTCTGTAACTGCTGATTTCCTGGGATTTACACACACACACACACACACACACACACACACACACACACACACACACGCGCATATATATGTGAATCTGTGGACTGGAGTCATTAGCTAATTTTGTGGTGGGCATTTTGTTGGGTCAACACAAACTTCCACTTTTAACATTATATTGATGGTCTTTAATAACCAAGTGTCCTAATTTTTGTTGGCAATAATGCTGAAAAATGCTGAAACCTCTTGATATTAGTCGAGCCCCATTGGACAGTAATAATCTAATGAAAAGTGATGTTGGACAGTTATTGTATCTTGCAGTTTGCGATCGAGGGCGTATGACAAGACTAGATATGATTGCGCTGAAGTTTTTATAGTACAGGAGCCATCAAGAATCGTCTACGGCACTAATTGCGCAGAGGCTGATTAGCAATTGTAAGTGGTTTGCAGACGTGCTGTTGATAGAAGTGCTGATGGGGTGGTTTTCATGTTAACCTGGTGGTACGCTATACATGGCATAATTAAATTTCCCCATGTCTCCTAACCCCACTGTAATATTAGCAGAGCTTATACAGTCATTCATCAAAATATCTCTCATCAGAGAGGCCGTGCAGGACTAGTGGAACCTGCTAACTTAGCACACAGCTGTTTGTGGCGAGAAAGAAACACTGAGAAAAGTCAAAGAAAGAGACCTGAAATTTTCTTTTCAGGTAATAGATTCACTGGCTTACTGGTAATAAAGAAATTCAATCGTTGTTTCCATAATTCTGAAGTTAGTACTATATAATTTAGCATTTAGAGTGCTAAATTAGTATTAGTATGTGTATAGTGGAAGGAAATGTGTGTTTTTTGTTGGGCGGGGGGGTACGTTTCTTAAATATAAACAGTATCTTGGCAGAGTACAAGCTGCTTAAACTAGCCTAAAGTAGTGTGCTGGCCTTAGCTAGTTTAAACTGGTCTAGCTGGTCTCCCAGCCTGGCCAAGCTGGTGGTCAACTGGTTTAGGGTTTCTGGGCAAAACACAGCTGCAACCAGCAAACCAGACCAGCCTGACCATGCTTAGACAAGCAAACTTTTTTTTTTTTTTTTTTTTTTGTAATATATATCAATTACAATATGTAATAAATATCACTTACAGTATACTGTAATACAATATAATACAATACAATGCAATCCAGTCCAATCCAATCCAGTGCAATATAATATGTAACACACAAACACACACACACATTTGCATTTATTTATATATATTATGTATTTATTTATTTATTTATGTGTTAACACTTTATAATAAGGTTGTATGCGTTAACATTAACTTATTGCTGTTCATTAGTTAACCTGAACTGTCAATTAAAAAAATATATTTTTGTAGCATTTATTAATCTTGGTTCATGTTAATTGCAATTTACTGTATATTAGTCCATTTTTTAATGAAAAGTTGTATACATTAATACTACCCATAAACAATCATGAACACTTGTTATTTTGTAAATTAACATTAACCAAGATTAATAAATGCTTTAACAAATATTGTTCATTTTTATTTCTTGAAATCTAATACATTTATTAATGTTAACATACAGTATAGAACCTTATTGTAGTGTAAGCATTCATTTTTTATTTTTGCTTTTAAATATTTATTAAACCATAAAATGAAATGCATGTATTAAAAAAAAAAACGACATTTGCAGACTGCACTTTTTTTAAGCTTATTTTGAATTTTGTTGAATGTAGGTTTTTTTTTTATTTATTTTTTTTTTTTTATTTTTTTTTTTTTTATTAATCTTGGAAATATTTACATTTTTGTAACACTTTTTTAAAGGTGTGTTTGTACTCTAAAATCACAGAATTTTCCAGCGACTTTTCTATACCTCAGTAGAACTTCTACTAACCTCTGACCAGTGAGACCATGATCTTTCCTTTGTAGAGTGATTTATGCGTCTTCCTTAATATCGATCTTGCTCTGGTCTGATCAAAGCTATACCTAAAAGACAGCACTGAGAGGCACCATTATTGTGGATTTGGCTTTGCTCATACATTATTTATCTGCTTGAGGCTGTTCTATATGCCATTATGGACATTATGAAAGAAGGAAGCCACTGTCTCAACATTTACTTGGTGTAAGCACAGGATGCACAGAGCAAAGATCGGATACTGTCAGTGCGGAGGGTCATAAAAATGCCATAAAGAGGATATTGAGATGCTCTCCCGCCTGAGATTGTT
The DNA here is from genome assembly GCF_019703515.2 of Myxocyprinus asiaticus. Taxonomy (NCBI): domain Eukaryota; kingdom Metazoa; phylum Chordata; class Actinopteri; order Cypriniformes; family Catostomidae; genus Myxocyprinus; species Myxocyprinus asiaticus. Next base: position 4,646,607 of record NC_059391.1, on the reverse strand, counting down.
CAACATTCCCTATTGTAAATGCAGCCCTGATTTAGGGAAAGAGAGATGGAGTTGTTTTTCATGTTGTCTGTGAGATTTAGCAGAGTGTTTCGGGTGGGAAGTGTTCAATGAGTTAGTGAGGGATGTGTTGGCTTTGGCTTTTAGTTTGTTAGTGATGTGATGTTAATGGATGTAGCTGATGCATTGTGTTTACTTCTTTCTCTTCTCATTAATTCAATAGCGCAAAGCTCGAGTTAAAGCCATGACCCTGGATTTGGCCTCCTTGAGGAGCGTCCGAGAGTTCGCAGAGGCCTTCAAAGCCAGAAAACTGTGAGTAATGCAAAATACAAGAGAACATCTACTGTATTAATTATACGTGTACTGAGGCTGCGTCTGAATTCCTGTACTTTCATAGTATGTATGGAATTTGATGAAGTACTTCGTTTTCAATCGTTGATGAATTGCATTTTACATTCCCAGACATACTACATCTTCCGTGTCTTCAACAACTCATCAATTTGCTTTGTTGTTGTTGTTCTTTTTTTGTTTGTTTTCTAAATAAGTACAATTAATCCGCGACAAGCAACTTTTTTAGTATCTTCAACAGTAACACTTAAAAAGTGCCGGTCAGCACACTATTTTCAACTGCTTGAATATGATGGCTCCTCATCCTTACAGGAATAGTTCACCTAAAAACGAGATGTTAAATGATTATTGCTGTCTGTCTTTTCAATACAATGGCAGCGAATAGTGCCAAGTAAATAGGGCCAACTTTTATTTAAAGTGTTATAGTATAGAGCGTGAAATAGGGGCTGCCCAAATGCAAGGTCCTGGAGTTACTGTTTGTCACAGTAGTTTGACTTTGGGGAACAGGGACTAATTTATCATTATAACTACCTATCAGCTTGCCAATCTTGATATTAAAAGCTTGATTATGCACCTTACTTTTAAGAAGTGTTTAACTCAGACACAGAGGCCAGAATGAGACTCACTCTAGGCCATGATGAAAAGCTTTCTACTCGCTCTGGTCCGAGAGTGAAATCCACCACCCCACCCCCATGCGCTCCATTACCGAACTATCACATCAGAGAAGGGGCCAAAAGGTTTCCCTTCTTTCATCGTGACCCCTCATCCCTGTCTGCTGTCAATAAATAAGTATCTGAACCTGAGCTATAATTCCATCAATCTCAAAGCCACAGATTGGTGAGTCCTTCACAGTCTCCTAGTTAAATCAATTACTGTCCAGCTTTCAGGAAGTTGTGTTTCACTGCACAAGCTGAGGGAATAATGGCAGTGACTCTTAAAGAATAATAGTCTAAATATACTGTGTGTGTGTGTGTGTGTGTGTGTGTATATATATATATATATATATATATATATATATATGAGAGAGAGAGAGAGAGAGAGAGAGAGAGAGAGAGAGAGAGAGAGAGAGAGAGAGAGAGAGAGAGAGAGAGAGAGAGAGAGAGAGAGAGAGAGAGAGAGATTAGTGCTGTCAGTCAATTAAAATGATTAATCGCGATTAATTGCATGATCCAGAAGGTCATGTGAATGCAGATTTTGACTGGTCCCATCTGAGTTTGTTTGTACAAAACAATACAGTTAAGAGGTCATTTTTCCATCACTTGGTTATTGACACTGAACCTATGTTGTTGGTGTGGTGTGGTGTGGTGTGGTGTGGTGTGTGTGTGTGTGTGTGTGTGTGTGTGTGTGTGTGTATAATCACTCCAGGTGGACACATCGCAAAGGTTCCGCCCTATTCCAACCAGTGTTCAGGGCCCAGTAAAAAAGAAAAAAAGAAAAAAAAGAATGATACCTAATTATACCTATTAATTATACCTTAAATTATATTTAAAATGATACCTAAGGGTTTTCTTAACTTAAAGGGTTTCTTGCAACCTGGCCCAGAACTCACACGGAGCTGAATGTAATGTCTGAACCTAATGTTAAATAGGTAAATGAATTGTGGAATTGTGCTTAAGAAAAAATAATGTGCATGGGTTAACGCGTTCATTTTTATGTGTGTGTGTGTGTGTGTGTGTGTGTGTGTGTGTGTATATATATATATATATATGTATATACTGTATATATACATACATGTAAATTAACTTGTTAACCTATGCACGTTATTTTCTCTCTCTCTCTCTCTATATATATATACATAATTTATTTCTAATATACAACAAAATAATAACTGTATATTTAATATTATTTTATTAATATACTGAACATAATGCAATTATATGATTCTGATAGGCTTATATAAAATATGCATTATAATAGTATATTAAATAAAAGTAATTCAGTATATTATGTAAATATAATAACATTTATATATAATAAAGATACATTATAATTTATTGATAAAATATACATATAGTGTATAATATACAAAGTAAGAATAATTATAATAATAATTATTATTATTATAAAATTATTTTAATAAAAACTTAAAGGTGCAGAAACTTGATTTGTTAGATTTAATCCTTTCTGTAGTATGGACTAACTTAAAAATGTCTCCGGATAAGAGCATTTATTTTATATTTGTATCCGTTATATTAGCTTCATGTTGTTTAATATGAATGCAAGACGAAACGTTTAACAGTTTCAGCGTGTCTCATATGTCCTCTATTATCATATTAATAGAGTGTTTTTTTTCTTCAGTATACATTTATTAGTTTTTTGATGGTGAGCTGTAGCGATCAGTAATTAGGCTAATGAGGCACAATTATGATTTAATTTAGATGTGTCTCGAATGTTTGCTCTGCTTTGTGAAGATGTGTAGATTCACATGAACTGTGGAAGACATGTAGTAGCTCAGGGGTTTTCAGGCAAAGACTGGCAGCCCAAATATTAATATATGACTTTAGAATCTATAGATGGTTAATTTGGGTACATGTACCATGGTTTTTAAAATCATTGTTTCTACCAACAACAACAACAACAACAACAACAACAACAAAAAAAAAAAAAAAAAAAAAAAAACAGTTACTGCAGTTTTACTATAGTGAAACCATGGGGGTGGCAGAATGATTATAATGCCATAGTTTTGGTTTTCATGAAATGTTACAGTGGCTATACTACAAATGTCATGGATAAAATATGGTTACAGTAGTAAAACCATGGATCATTTTTGTATAATGTATTCTTCAGTAGACTTTGATTTCTTCTAGGAGTCTTTAATTTGAATCATGCATGCTACATTGCGTACATCAGCCAGACTATGATTTTGACAATTCAATTTAAACAATGCAATGTTGCAGTTCTTTGTAAAGTCAACAGTGAGCTGGCAAGTTTATTTACTCCCAGTAATTAGTCACCTAAGTCATGTTAACTTGCATGAAGGACTCAGATGGGAGACACACGTACAGTTTGACATATTATGTTTTCTCATCCTTTCCCCATCATTTCCTGTCCTCTGTCACTGTTCCTATAAATACAAGTGACAAAATGGCAAACCATACAAACAATAATGATAAAAAAGTATGATTATATAAAATATTAGCATTAATAAATACCTATTTACTAAATGTCTTCTTATTTTATTATTAATCAAATGTCATTCCTGTTTTGATGTTGTTGATTTCAGGTTTGCTCTGATCCTTTCCATTTTTGCTTTTAAATTAAAGCTCTCATCTGTTTATACTGAAATGTTGTGAATCAGGTGCTATTCTTGGTTCATTCTCATACTGCAGCAACAGCTTTGTCCTTCACCGTTCCATTAGCTCACAGTCCATATTTAGTGTGTTGCAGTATTAGAGGTGACGTCCTGGTTGTATGGGGCATGTGTAGATACTGCTGGTGTCCTCTGGCCCTCGAGGGGCTACTGGACTCATCTGGCCCCTGGCTGGCCCTAGGGCATGACAGCAGCTTGGTCAGCAGCCAGACCCCTGGAGGTGACCCCCGCCCTGTCCGTGAGCCAAACCAACCCCCACCTCGTTCACCCTACTTAAAGAGCGCAACTCTCTCGATCGCTTCTCTTCACACCCACATGAAGTGTGTTAATTGACCATGATCTCTAAACATTGCTGCTGAAAGTGACCATGATTAAAACCAGTGTTTAGGGCTCCAAGAGCTATTGTGCTGCCTTACTGTCCATTTTCCAAGACCATATTTTAAGGCCACTCATATTGGCCAAGACATTTCCTCTGGTACTTCTGCTGTAATAATGACAAAGCTGCTTTTTGTCCAATTTTACTAACATAGACTTGGAATGTCAAGAGATTAAAATAATTAACATGGTTAATTGTGTGATTCAAGAGGTTTCAAGAACTGTATGCTCTTCAATAAAAGCAGATGTTTTAGGGAGTTATTGAATTACCAAAAAGGAATATGATGTCATGTTTTACATCTTGATTTTAGACTTTTAGCTTTTTATACATTTATATATATATATATATATATATATATATATATATATATATATTGTAGCAAGTAAGATTATTATATTATAATTTTTAAACTTATTTTAAGGGTCATTGACAAGTAAGGTTGTCCAAGGTGATAAAAATGAGAAATATTTAAAAAATATAGTTTAAGTTCGTAGAAATATAATATTTGTGTCCATGCTGTTTCATATATTATTTTGTGTGTGTGTGTGTGTGTGTGGAAAAAAATACATTCATAGTAAAATAATAATAATATATAAAAATACTGACTTTAACAATGTCACATACATTAAATAATAATAATAATAATAATAATAAACAATAATAAAAAAAAAAAACATTTTTTTTGTGTTTTTTTTTACATGACATCAAAAAGGGTGCTGACTTGTTGGACTACACCATCTGACTTTGATTTGGTGGACAATTTTTTTTTTTTATTTATTTATTTTTTTTAAACAGTTGTTTTTAAGAAATAAGAATGCAAGATTATTCTGCCCTACTCATGCCAACATTTCTTTTTTAAGAATTTCAGCTTTTAATGAGACTTTCAAAATGTTTGTCTCAATGCAGTTACGAGACATGTCATTTTTTACTTTATAAAATGGTACACATTTCTCAGTAATTGAAACCATGTTCTTCAAAGTTCTATTTAAATAATTGTTTGTGTCAATTTGAAAGATCTGGACAAAAAAAAAAAAAAAAAGGTCATTTCGTCGACCCTGTAATAATTTTAAAAGAACCACTGTTCTAAGAATTGTTGTATCTGTCTGCACTGATTTTCATTTGTTTTTATATGCAAACAGGCACTAAACAGACGTCTTTGACCATTGCGCCACATCATGCTATTTTTTTCTGCATCTTGCACAGGAACACCAATTTTTTGTATGTGTCTGGCTAGAAAGAACTTTTAAAAATGCGTTCTGTTCTGTTCATTGTGCTGCTTCAAATTTTGTTGCACAAGTACATTTCTCTTGCTTTGTCCACCATTTTAGATTGATAGCTTCTTTATGGTTTTACCTTCTCTGTAAAGGATACATATGATGCTGTCTTAAAATTTGTTTTCTTTGAAGGCAGCAAAATTTACTGCCTAAGTGCGTCAGACTCGGGCGATTAACTTTGATTCCTTAAAATGATGCCTTCATAGTTTTGGAATGGAGCATGATGTATAGAGTGCATAGTCTATGGCTTTCCCACTTTGTGCAACTCTGGGGGCTGGATTTGTATATACTGTATATTTGTGTACAGTCACAGTACTGCCATGTATGTGCGCACATTTTGCATTTTCCTTTTACATTTGTTTTCCTTTTTACATTGTCTTTCAGTGCTGGCTGGTTAAAGTGACAGTTCAGACTTGTCCAGATCTCTCCCTGTTCCATGCCTCAGCATTCCAAACACATCTGGGCCAGTCCACTCATAATGGAGGCTGATAGCCTTTAATAAGAGAGAGAGATTAACCCATTAGTTCTACGCCATTCGGGACCCAAAGCTTTTATTTAGTCCAGTGACCCACAGTTAGTGTGAAGTTTGCTTCAGACACTGCTCACTACAATAGACAATGGGTCTGTCCCAGATAGGGGGCTTCCTCCCTAGACTTGACCTGGGACTTGGTTGTCAGTTCTGGCCACTTAGTCAAGAGGTGTAAATCTAATTTATCACTTGTGAGTTTCAGTTCTTTATGGAAAAACTACTCGCAATTAGTGCAGCTTCATCCCTTGGTCAAGGGTATTCAGTCTTGCTGCTAGTCTTCTACCTTCCAACAGAGTTTACTTCCAACTTAATTCAAACACACCAGAAGCAGCCATTGAGGTCTAGTTTTCATTCAAAAGTTACTGATGTGTTAAGGCCAAAGTATACTTTGCTTAATCGTGTTGGTGATTGCGCCACACAAAATATGCGTGACTTTGTCTGTACACATCGTCGGCACATGTGCCTACCATTGACTGTACTAAAAGAGTATCGAAAAGCAGTCACAGTGTGCAAGTGTCGAAAGCGTTTGTATTCGATCGCAGTCAGAAAAGTATACTTTGAAATGCAATGTGGTCGACTGGGCAAAATTCAGCCTTTAGAGTCGATCTGGAACTAATGCTGCCTACAAGTCCTCCTGCGACGTCCATACAAATGTTAATGTGTACATTTCTTTGTTGGTATTTGAAAGAGCAAAATTAATATGAATTTGTCCAAAATGCTCATTGTATTCAGACAAAAATCGCAGTCCAAATCAGGTTGTAGTACTGTAGTATGTCTAGATGGTAACCATCAACCTTCAGAAACTCTTGCATTTGCTGGAACCAAGAGGTAGGCTGAGTTTCACAGCAGAATGGTTACCATCAAGATATGACCGTTTGGAAGTTTTAACTACAACTTGATGTGCGTTGAAGTGATTTTGGTCAGAACAAAATTGAGAAGTGTTGGCAGGGACAGTTCTAGGGTCAATGGATATTCAGGGCTTAGCCCAGACCTCTGTGAATAGACTTTATTCACACTAGCACCATCTTTGATTTTTAATGGGAATGACAACAAGGCTGTGAGGGATAGACTTACCATCTGTTCAATGGGCTGTACTGCAGTTTAAAGTGTTTTTGGATTCTTGGATCAGACAAAACATTGATAAAAATCTGTCCAAGAACATTCAGTATACAAAGAACTCCAGACAACATGAGTTGTGGAAAATCAAATGTGATCTAGGAGATTTATACAGGTGCATCTCAATAAATTAGAATGTCGTGGAAAAGTTTATTTATTTCAGTAATTCAACTCAAATTGTGAAACTTGTGTATTAAATAAATTCAATGCACACAGACTGAAGTAGTTTAAGTCTTTGGTTCTTTTAAAAGTGATGATTTTGGCTCACATTTAACAAAAACCCACCAATTCACTATCTCAAAAAATTAGAATATGGTGACATGCCAATAAGCTAATCAACTCAAAACACCTGCAAAGGTTTCCTGAGCCTTCAAAATGGTCTCTCAGTTTGGTTCACTAGGCTACACAATCATGGGGAAGACTGCTGATCTGACAGTTGTCCAGAAGACAATCATTGACACCCTTCACAAGGAGGGTAAGCCACAAACATTCATTGCCAAAGAAGCTGGCTGTTCACAGAGTGCTGTATCCAAGCATGTTAACAGAAAGTTGAGTGGAAGGAAAAAGTGTGGAAGAAAAAGATGCACAACCAACCGAGAGAACCGCAGCCTTATGATTGTCAAGCAAAATCGATCCAAGAATTTGGGTGAACTTCACAAGGAATGGACTGAGGCTGGGGTCAAGGCATCAAGAGCCACCACACACAGACATGTCAAGGAATTTGGCTACAGTTGTTGTATTCCTCTTGTTAAGCCACTCCTGAACCACAGACAACATCAGAGACGTCTTACCTGGGCTAAGGAGAAGAAGAACTGGACTGTTGCCCAGTGGTCCAAAGTCCTCTTTTCAGATGAGAGCAAGTTTTGTATTTCATTTGGAAACCAAGGTCCTAGAGTCTGGAGGAAGGGTGGAGAAGCTCATAGCCCAAGTTGCTTGAAGTCCAGTGTTAAGTTTCCACAGTCTGTGATGATTTGGGGTGCAATGTCATCTGCTGGTGTTGGTCCATTGTGTTTTTTGAAAACCAAAGTCACTGCACCCGTTTACCAAGAAATTTTGGAGCACTTCATACTTCCTTCTGCTGACCAGCTTTTTAAAGATGCTGATTTCATTTTCCAGCAGGATTTGGCACCTGCCCACACTGCCAAAAGCACCAAAAGTTGGTTAAATGACCATGGTGTTGGTGGGCTTGACTGGCCAGCAAACTCACCAGACCTGAACCCCATAGAGAATCTATGGGGTATTGTCAAGAGGAAAATGAGAAACAAGAGACCAAAAAATGCAGATGAGCTGAAGGCCACTGTCAAAGAAACCTGGGCTTCCATACCACCTCAGCAGTGCCACAAACTGATCACCTCCATGCCACGCCAAATTGAGGCAGTAATTAAAGCAAAAGGAGCCCCTACCAAGTATTGAGTACATATACAGTAAATGAACATACTTTCCAGAAGGCCAACAGTTCACTAAAAATGTTTTTTTTTATTGGTCTTATGATGTATTCTAATTTTTTGAGATAGTGAATTGGTGGGTTTTTGTTAAATGTGAGCCAAAATCATCACAATTAAAAGAACCAAAGACTTAAACTACTTCAGTCTGTGTGTATTGAATTTATTTAATACACGAGTTTCACAATTTGAGTTGAATTACTGAAATAAATGAACTTTTCCACGACATTCTAATTTATTGAGATGCACCTGTACAGCTTTATACCATTCAAGCCATTTAAGAGACTGCAAGTCTGTCCCTCACAGCCTCGTTGTCATTCCCATTAAAAATCAAAGATGGTGCTGATGTGAATAAGGTGTATTCGTATGGGGCCATCCTTTGATGAAATATCGAAGTATAACACACTTTATTTTAAAAGTTGAAATGTAACTCCCCTAAATTTTACCTCATACATTCCCTTCCAAAGGGAATTTGTTACCTTCTCACTCAAAGCTGTGGAGTGGTGGTGGCGTAGTGGGCTAAGCACATAACTGGTAATCGATCTGGTTCGATCCCCACAGCCACCACCATTGTGTCCTTGAGGAAGGCACTTAACTCCAGGTTGCTCCGGGGGGATTGTCCCTGTAATAAGTACACTGTAAATCGCTTTGGATTAAAGCGTCTGCCAAATGCATAAATGTAAACGTAAAGCGCTCTCGCTTGTTAAAGAGTGGCTTGCTGTCATAGCAACCATGTTACGTTCCATTTCCGTTTGTCCTACGAAGGCCGTCTCGTTTAAACGAGACTTGTTTAAAGGAGGACACTCTGTATACCGCAGCCTTCAAAGGACGCGTCCTACTTAGTATGCAGCCTTCCAAACGAGACACAGCCACTATGTACTTTAAAACGTGATTAAAACTGTCCCTTCTGGCTAACCGTAGTTTAAATGACACTGCATACAATTTACAGGTGTGTTCAAATGACAATTCCTACAGCTTATTATTGATTCGTTGGGTGTTTTAAGTTAGTTTAGAAGTAATCAGGCTGCAAACAGGCTAAAACTGGTGCTTATGAGAAAAACTAATATTTGCAAAAGTTTGCGAGGTTCATGGCATTGTGTCTTTGCAAAAAAGCAAATGTACTGGCTCTTGACTCATGAAAATTCCTAGAGTAATATGTACACATTACTCTTTGTTTTCAGGGTTAAATATCGAAATATTTGGTACTTACTGCGTCTGGATGGACCAACTAAGACTTATTCACCAAGACAAGCATTTTTACCGTTCACACACAGCCACAATCGTGAGCTGCGAGTGCTCTTCTAGCATGCGTGCACATACGCATGAGTGCTGTAAATCAATCACCAATAAGACAGCGCATGGGTGCTGAATGATTCGGCATTTGGTATTATCAATACTGTAGAAAGACCAATATTCAAAATTTATTTATATCTACTATGAACGATACCGAAATACTTGTACTTTTGACACCACTTCAAGATGATTAAGGCAATCTGGGCATTAGCATTTGGGGCTTAAGCCCAACCCACCCTTAGCACCGTCCATATGCTTTGGTCAATTTCATATTTCTTTTCCAACAAAGACGGGAAGCTTTTTTAGACCTACCACAAAAAGGCTAATCATTAAGTGTGTACGGTTATAGCTTTGTAGCTAGTGTTGTTTTGTTCGTGAATGAATCTGTGTTTCTGAATGAATCTTTTAATTGACGTACCACCCTGGTTTACTTCCATACAGTGACTCAAACTTCTCTATCAACAGTCTCTCCCTTTTAAAGCCAATTAACTGTACTGTATAGTTTGAAGTGTGAGACTGCTCTGGTGGCTTTTATTGCCTGTAAAGACTGACTATAGTGCAAGCCAATAGCATTCGAGTACGTGCTGTGAAGGAATATATCATTGGTTTGATCCACTGAATGAATACACCCCTACACTGAACCAGTTGGTGAGTCTGAGATTTGTTGTTCATGAACGAACTGAATGTGCTGGTACACTCTTTTGTGAATGAAATGGGCATATCAGTCATCTTACCTTATTTGTGAACAAGGATCTTTTGACTGACTGAATGAGAGGAGGAAGCATGTAACTTGTTCGGTTTTGCAATTTCGAGAAAAGAAGCCACATGATTTGAGGAAAAGAGACTGACTGATGACAACACAATTACAATGATGACTTCTTCTTTTGGCTGCTCCTGTTAGGGGTCACCACAGCAGACCATCCGGGATCTGCATATTTGACTTGGCACAGGTTTTATGCCAGATTCCCTTCCTGATGCAACCCCCAGTGGCTGGGGGACTCTACCACACATTACAATGACTAAAGGACGTTATTGAAATTCATAATTAAGTTTTAGGCTATTATTGTCTTCTTTGTATAGCTTGATAAAATTCGCACTCAGCAGTTAAAAAAAATTATAGATTTGTCTTTTGTTGTCATTTATGGGGAAAACACATTAATGCTTAAACACTCTGAAGTCTATTGATGTCTCTTAGGCCATGTCCACACTAATATGTTTTCGTTTGAAAACACATCTTTTTCTCTACATTTTGGCCTTCCGTCCACACTGAGACTGCATTTTTGTCAGTGAAAATGGAGCTTTTTGAAAACGCTCTCCCAAGTGGATAAATTTGAAAACACCGTCTTCATGTTGTAGTGTGGACTAGGAAAATGGATATATCTGAAAACTAAGCCATCTTTGTTGTTATGTGACGCAGTCATGCGATCATTCAACCAAAACAATCAAGATGGCAGCCCATGTTATAGCGGCACTTTCGTGCCTGAAATTCACTTTTAGTGAATTTAGCGTTGTGAAATATAGTGTTGCTAAAGACAAATGTTACTTTGTTCAACATTCACATTGCATTACTTCAAAGACGAAGGGAAGTTTTCTCGGAATTGGTGTCTGGCGACGGAACACGTGGACAATTGCGTTTCAGACATGCAACGAAGATTTTACGCATGCACAGTAAGGTTATTTAGAAGTTTTCATACGTTTCAGTGTGGATGAGCAACTTTTGGAAAACGCTTGACAACAGCAGTGTGGACGGAGAATGTTTTGAAAAAGAAAAATGTATCCGGATTAATGTACAGTAGATGTAGCTTTAGTAGATTTGTAGACATGCAAATTTTAGGATAGTCAGAATTTTTTCGGTCACAAAAGACTCAGTGCTTGTGGTTCAATAACTGCCACAAAACACATAAAGACGCACATTTTTCGCCATTTACTGGCTCAAATGCGTCATTTCGAATCAGGGATAGAATCAAAAAACGAATCTGAATGAATCTTTATCAACATTTCTCAATGTGTTCAAACTAAATTGTACTGTCAACATTTGCAATGACATTGCCAGTGAACTCAAGGAAATTTGAGAGTTTCCCATCGGTTCATTACGATATTGTGTTGGCATTCATGTGCGCTCATCTCGTAAATACGATCATGCTGTCATGACTTTGAGCAGCACCTGACCTAGTACTTTTATATAGATGCTTGCCAAGTATTTGAAACAGCATGTTAAACCAACATGACCTGGTAGATTTCTGTCCTGCATTACAGCATTTTTCAAGGGTTAACTGCAAGGTCTGTTATTACTTTTATTGCTGCATGACATTTGATGACTTCTGCATCTTGAGTCAAACACACCTCATTTTCTATGTTTCATACACACACTGTGCATGTAAACCCGGAGTGTGGTCGCTTTCGAGTAAGTGAGTCAGTGAATGAGTGAATGAATGAATCTCCTCTCTCGACCCTGCCAAGGTTGTATTTCTTCATTAGCTATTCCCAGGATGTGTGTGCATGTGTGTGTATGTGTGTGTGTGTGTGTGTGTGTGTGTGTCCCTGAGGAGGTGGAGTAGATTAATTCTCATCAGAATGGAGGGGTGTTCAGGTGTGAATGGCAGCAGGCAGCTGGCGAGACCGCGACACGCCTCTTGAGTTTCTGTATCCATCGAGATGTCTGCAGGCACTGCTAACATACACACACACATTAACAATTACTGCTGTTGGAACTTAATTCAATCACCACTGCTTTCTACACTTTTTGTACCATGTCTTTTCTTTTGTTGCCATTTGTAAACCCCCTCTCTGTCTCTCCCTCTCGCTCATTTATTTCGTTTTTCTCTCTCTCATGTTCTCTTTGTTCTTCTTTTCAGTATGGCCAGGTAGACACAGGAACCATATTTCCATGTACTTACCATTCCTTTGTGCACATCAACTATGGTAGTGTTTAATTAACTCTGTCACACAGCATATGCTGCAAAGTGAAGTTGATTTTCTATGATGTTTAATTCTGGTAAACATTTGGCTAGTATTGATTGTTTGTGGGTACAGATTCCTCACTCGAGGCCTGTTTACACCAAGAGTGACACAAATTACGGATGAAAGTTGATGGCAAAAAATTCAGCAAAACTCTTTATTAATTTTCTTCAGTTTTTGAGTGGTTTTATATAGACAGACCTTTGACTAAATAGCAAAAGGTCTGATTCATATTGCAGCTTATTCTGGCTAAGAACCATCCACTTAGATTGGAAGAGAGTATTTGACTGAATTTTAAACCAGCCAACCAGTTTGTTTTTGTTTCTATGCCATTTTAGGGGTATGTCAATTATACCATATATATGAGTGTATAATAAGAGTGTAAATATTTGCTTTAAAGATTTGATTCGATTACAATTCTTTAATGATTACAATGTATCGTAAAATCTACGATTTGGTCAAGATTAAATTAAATCAGATTTGATTAAATTATTTTGGAACGAGTTAATTATTTTCAAAAATATGCAGATAAAAGATTAAAAAGTTTAGTGAGTGTTTTTAAAGGGATAGTTCCCACAAAAATGAAAATTCTCTCATCATTTACTCTCCCTCATGATATCCCTGGTGTGTATGACATTCTTTCTTTTGCAGAACACTTTTGAAGAAAAAAAAAAGAAAAAATATCTCAGCTCAGTAGGTCCTTACAATGCACGTGAATGGAGATCAGACATTTGAAGCTCCAAAAATCACTGACAGTCAGGATAAACGTCATCCATACGACTCCAGTGGTTAAATTAATGTCTTCTAAAGTGACACAATGGTTTAATGCAGTGCAAAATTTGGTGTGAAAAAGATCAGTATTTAAATACGTTTTAACCATAAATCATTGCTTCCGGTCAGCAGCAGTATGCACGTTCTTGTCACGAGAGCGCTGAGTTCACGCGGTCTCTCGTGTGATGAATTCATGTTGGCATGTTACGGACATGATCTCACGTTCTTCTCTTGGTTGAGACATCCAGGATAAGCACACAAATGCACCATTGTGAAAAACAAACTAATACAAATACAGATCTAAACCAAAACCAATGAAGCTTCTGTACAGAGTTCCTCCTACTCAGTTGTAAACAGCGCTGCTCTTCCAGCTGTGATTCACGTGCGTCAGTTCATGTGTGAACATGCCAATGCGAATATGTCACACTGCTGCTTACTGGAAGCTTTGATTTATAGTTAAAAAGTACTTACATTTTTATCATTTTCGCAACAATAGAGATTGGTCTGTGATTTTTGGAGCTTCAAAAGTCATATCACTATCCACTTGCATTTTAAGGACCTACTGAACTGAGATATTTTTCTATTGTTCTTCAAATGTGTTCTGCTGATGAAAGTCATACACATCTGGGGTATCATGAGTGTGAGTAAATAATGAGAACATTTTCATTTTTGGGGGAACTGACGCTTTAATTTAGCACACACATGCACAGACTTGAGCACTAGAGTCACAGATGCATTCAGGACGAAGGAGGTTTAGCTGATGTATGTGGCTGCATTTATAAACAGAAAAGTAACACTAATGCATTTTATGAATGTTACATGAGTTCTATTCATGGTGAGTATGGGGCGAGTTACTCAAAAAGTGATCCACTTCAAATTATTAATTTAAATTCCTTTAACATTGTAATTAGATTACTGTAACAGTTCGTGGAAAGGAGGATGCTGGGGCCGGCTTGACAAAACACATAGACATTTATTGTTGCACTTTTCTGTCGCACATAATAAGGCCGCTTTTCAGCAGTACACAAAAGGTTTGCTTTTCAGCTTCACCACACATAAACTCTGTTGGCTTTTCAGCTCAACACACTACACACAAACAGCTTCACGCATCTCTCTCGCCCATCTGCCGCTCTCTCCTCTCCTTAAGTACTCCCACCGCCCCTCACTGGAACGCGAGACCGGTGTGGCACGCAGGTGAAAGTCATTCGCCACTTATCTTCCCGGCCTCGCTCTGCCCAGACGGCTCTCGGCTCCGCCCTGCTCACCACAATTATCTTTCTGATTACTTTGTCGAAAAGGTATCCTATTACTAATAATTGTTCCTTTAAGTTACTTTCTGAAACACTATTCACAAAAAGTTGTTTTTCCTATTAACAAATTCAAAATAATGAATTCGTCACAGAAACACAGACGTACATTTTAACATAATTCATATTTTAAATGTATTCTACATAAATTATAATATTTAAGAAATACTGTATGTGTAACTCAAGTAATGCACTGATGTACTATCTTACAGTATTTCACTTTATTGAAAGTCAGTAATCTGATTACAGTAATTTAAAATGTAATGTGTTGCACTACTTTTCGTCTAAAAACTAATTTGATTAACTAATTTCTTTGTAATCAGATTAAACCCAACACTGTTTGTGGTTAAACTGTAAATAAACTAAGAAATAACACATGTTGTGGAGATATAAAATCAATATAAGCATACTATATCATAATTGAGGAAGAAAGGCCCTAGTAACCACTCAGTACACCCTAACAACTGCATAGCAATGTTTTAGGAACCACCCAGAACACCCCAGAACTCCTTACCAACAACCCAGAACACCTTAACAATGCACAAAAACAGCCCAGAACACCCTAGCAACTGCACAGCAACCAGACATGACACCCTGTCCACCACCCAAAACACCCTTGCAACACACTAAAACCACCCAGAACACCATATCAATCACCTGGAAATCCCTAGTATTGCACTTAAACCACCTACAAAACCCTAGAAATGACATAAATCACAGTATCAATGCACTAAATCCACCCAAAAAACCCTAGCAACCACACAGAACACTTTGCAATGCAAAGCTAAATGGACACAAACAGTTATGAATAATGACACCGAAAGATAAACTCAGCGGCATGAACTTTCTTCCTTTATAGTGTTTTTTTTCTTCAATCTCACATGCTCCACGTCTGTTGCAAAAGTACTCATGTAATCTCTGATGGTATCTGTATCACATTAAGTATTCATTATTGTATTGATTTAAAAATATTGAAATTAATGTAACAAAATGTATTTGTCAGATAGATTGTGATGCACTGATACATTTTTACACCCCTAGTGTATAAAGAAACTAAATAGGGTCGGTTTTGATTTCCTGTTGACTTCTTGTGGAGAAAATTGCACCTGGTGCGAAAAGGTGCTTATGGTATACATCTGCAGAATTCGGCTGGGCAAGCTAAAACACAGTAACTACTCATTTTCTCAAAATTGAGTTATGACCAAAATCGGGTCTCGTAGACTATGATATGTCCTGTGACAGATGGGCTTAGCTCAACTATGCTCAGATTTTTTTACCCCAGTGTACCTCTGGTAATGACTGCACGATTGT
Source organism: Myxocyprinus asiaticus (assembly GCF_019703515.2). NCBI lineage: Eukaryota > Metazoa > Chordata > Actinopteri > Cypriniformes > Catostomidae > Myxocyprinus > Myxocyprinus asiaticus. Next base: position 4,630,575 of record NC_059391.1, on the reverse strand, counting down.
GGGTGCTGTCGGTATACTGTGTAACACTGTTTATATGTGTCGGTCTATTTTAAAGCATCTCTCTGTTAGCCCCACATTTTCTTTGCGGCTCATAAACACGGCCCCTTAATGACGGCCGATCGGAGAGGAGCGAGACAAAAGCAATCATTCTTTTATGGGTAGAGATTATTCTCAGTTCAAAGGTCGTGCCCTGGGGGTTCTTTAAAGTAAGTATGGAGCATTATTCCTCCCCGTTTGGTCGTTACCGCCCACCCTTGCCCTGACGTGTAAATTGCACATTTGCAGAAGACCCCCCTGATCGCATTAATAAGTTTAAAGGGAGTTTTTACATTATGTGGGCTAAGCTATTAAAACCATTTGTTAGCTTTTTGCTTATGAGGACACGGCTGGCGGGGGGCCGTCTCAGAGGGAGCGCGTGCCATGTGCACGAGTTGTTAAATCATACGACACAACGGCAAGATTATCATACAAACAACAATGCTGGCTCCCACCGAGACCCATTTCCAAATGGACCAGAGAAATTAACTTTTGATAGAGAGAGAGATTTTCCTTAAGAAGAAATTGTCTCCATTTCCTTCCTATGAAGACTAGTTATGGGCTACGATTGCTTAAAATACCTCCACTGCATCATCAGGGGCCACTTTTTGTTCTTTATTTTCTCAACAGAAAAGATACAAACCACAACTAGACTTTTTAATTTTCTGAAGAAAATACGAGTGGTGTTTGACTATTTAAATCTCGATACTGTACCACCACGATTCTGGGGTGTTCTGGGTGGTTGCTATTATTTTTTTGGCTGGTTATAGTGCTAGGGTGTTCTGGGTGGGTTCAGTCTAGTGTTGTCACGATACTAAATTTCAGTAGTCGTACCTATACCAGTCTCGATACCAGTTTCGTCACCACAGCAAAAATATGCTAATATTGTAATGTCCTATTGAACACACTCCTTTAGCCTATTTAAAGTTAAATTTCAATGTAAATAATAAATCAAAAGATATGCATGTTTCCTTCAAGTGTTTCTCAATTAAGTATGCATTGCTTAAAGGGTTCTCTCATTATTTACTCATCCTCATGCCATCCCAGATGTGTATGACTTTCTTTCATCTGCTGAACATAAGTGAAGATTTGTAGAAGAATATCTCAGCTCTGTAGGTCCATACAATGCAAGTGAATGGGTGCCAAAAGTTTGGAGCTCCAAAATCCACATAAGGGCAACATAAAAGTACTCCAGACCACTCTGGTGGTTAAATCCATGTCTTCAGCAGTGATCAGTAGATCAATATTTAAGTTCTTTTTCCTTCACTTTCACTTTCTCCTTCTTCTGTTTTTGGTGATTCACATTTTTCGTGCATATCGTCCCCTAATGGTCAGGGAGGAGAATTTATGATACAAATATCGGTTTCTTGCCCACACCTATCATATCATGTCTGAAAACATGGATTAAGACACTGGAGTCATATGGATTACTTTTATGCTCCCTTTATGTGGATTTTGGAGCTTTACAATTTTGGCACCCATTCACTTGCATTGTGTGGACCTACCGAGCTTAAATATTCTTCTAAAAATCATAATTTGTGTTCAGCAGAAGAAAACATAGCATACACATCTAGGATAGCATGAGGGTGAGTAAACCATAAGAGAGATTTATTTTCTCCCAGATCCTTTTTTCCCTTCTTTTTCCCCCCACCAGAATTCTTAATTCTTAACTTAATTTCATCATCAAAATAGTGCTTAATCAAGTTAATTCTTAAACTTAAAGAAAAAAAATAGAACAACTACTTTTCAACATACCACTGAATTTTTAACAAACATTTATTCAGTACAAATGCACTCTTGCTTATGATATATTTCTTTATTATTATTATTATTATTATTATCATTAGTCATTAATTGGTATTTAGTAATTTACTACAGTGAATATTACATTTTACTGTACAGTTGTAATATTTCAGTTGCAATTTCTTCAATTTCAGGCGCCTAAATTTTATTTTGTATCACGTTTTTATTTTGACGCGAGCTTTAATTTTGACATGGTTTTGACAGAAGCTTCACTTCTTCTGATGGATAAACAGTTTGGTACATGGCTCAGTGTGATCGTTAATGTGCAAATGCTATGATTTAATTAAATAAATATATAGCCTGCATGTGCTGCGCACTTTACAGTGGATTAGTGCTCTGCTCTGTCATTGCATAAAGCACAAATGAGTCTCAGTGTCTGTGGAGTTTCCAGTGTATGAGCGGTCTGCTTCTCACATTCATTGAAAGCACACAGCTCATAAGATTGCAGCCATTCATAGTCACACTAGAACATATCACGATTTTAATTAGATTAATTGTACATTTCAGTGTATAAGTAGTCAGTCAAACAGTGTGCGGGTACCGAATTAAGTCGGTGCTCTGTACTACTGATACTGCAGGAACACTGGTATCGTTACATTTTTTTTGTTTTGTTTTTGTACCAACTTGGTACCGAAGTACCAGTACCTTTGACAACTCTAGTTCAGTCTGTTACTAGGGAGTTCCTAGGGTGTTCTGGGTGGTTGCTAGGGTGTTCTGAGTGACTTTAGTGCATTACAAATTGTTGTGTGTGGTTGCTAGGGTTTTTTGGGTGGTTTTAGTGCATTGATATTGTGATTTAGGTGGTTGCTAGGGTTTTGTAGGTGGTTTAAGTGCAATACTAGGGATTTCCGGGTGGTTGTTAGGGTGTTCTGGGTGGTTTTAGTGCATTGCAAGGGTGTTTTGGGTGGTGGACAGGGTGTCCTGTCTGGTTGCTGTGCAGTTGCCAGGGTGTTCTGGGCTGTTTTTGTGCGTTGTTAAGGTGTTCTGGGTGGTTGGTAAGGAGTTCTGGGGTGTTCTGGGTGGTTGCTAAAACATTGCTATGCAGTTGTTAGGGGTGTACTGGGTGGTTGGCAGGGCTTTACTATACGGTGGTTAGGGTGTACTGGGTGGTTACTACAGTGTTCTAAATGGTTGCTATGCGGTTGCTTGATTGTTATTGGTTGTTGCTAGGGTGTTATCTGGTGGTTCCTAGGGTGTTCTGGGTGGTTTCTGTGTGGTTTCTTGGGTGTTCTGGGTGGTTGCTATGTGATTGCTAAGGTGATCTGGGTGATTCATATAAAGATTCTAGGGTATTCTGTTGGTTGCTAGGGTGATACTAGAAGGTTGCAAGGATGTTATGGGTGGTTACTATGCTGTTGCCAAGGTATGCAAGTCTGGATATTTGTGCAATGCTGTGCAGTTGCTAGGATGTTCTGGGTGTTTTTTAGGGTATGCTGGGTGGTTGCTAAGTGGTTGCTATGGTTGGGTGGTTGATAGTGCATCAAATTACAGTTGTTTGGGTCTACTAGGTGGCTGCTACTGCATTACTAGTGGTTTGCTAGGTTGTTCTGGGTTGTTGCTATTGTGTTACTAGGTGGTTACTGGGGTATTATAAGTGGTTGCTGCTAGGGTGTTCTGTGTGGTTGAAATGCAGTTGCTAGGGTGTTCTGATGGTTGTTAGGGTGTTACTGGAAGGTTTTTAGGGTGTTCTTGGTTGTTGCTATGAGGTTATTAGGATTTTTTGGGTGGTTGCTGTGTATTTGCCAAGGTTATAGGTGGTTGTTTTCTGGTTGGTTGCTATGCAGTTGCTAGGGTGTTCTGGGTTGTTGCTATGAGGTTACTAAGGTGTGCAGAGTGGTTTTAATACATTGCTAATTGGCTGTTTGAGTGTTCTGGGTGAATGCTTGGTGGTTACTGACTGAATAAAGACCCCATCCCAAAGTCTCAATGATATTCTGGTCTTTAGATATAACTCGGTTCCCCCATTTTAAGTCTATAGTAATTGTTTGCTCATTCTATCGTCTGCCAGGCTGAAATTAGAAAAGCAATAGCACACCCCTCCTCAACAAGCCACATGTTTTCAGGTATCATTCATGTCTGTTGCACAAACGGTCTGTGACGAGTTACTCACCAACATTTAATACTTCGGGTTAGAGGGTTGTTCAAATCACTAACGCTAAATGAGCAATAGTAACGCTTGCCTTAACAAACACCACCAGTAAAGCTGTTTTGACATGTTCATGTTAACATTATTTACTTTAATTATGAATTTGATGTTAAGAAATGTCTGGAACATCCCTTGAAGCACTGTAGTACAAGGTGCCAGTACCGCTGCGGTGTTCCTGGTTTCCTGGGCGATACCACAGTCTTCCTGTCTTGCAGCGTGCCCATGGGATCTGTTATCTTCTGCTCACCAGCGATCACAGACATATTCGTCTTCCATTACACGCTTTAAACCGGCAGTGTGAAAGTCATAAAGTTTAATGGCGTTCTCTCGCAGGTACAATCACTCCCTCTTTTGAGTCCACGCTTCATTTAGTCCCACAGAGATCTGTGTGTGTGTGTGCCAGGTGCTGTGCCCATGACTGTGAATGTGTCAGTCAGAGGAGGCGAGTAGATCTGTTTCTTCTGCTGATGTTCCAGCGAGTCGAGTTTTCCAGCAGGGGGTGAACTTTTCTCTGGGCTCCCGGAGGGTCTTGGTGCCCTCTGGGCTATCCTGCGCTGTGCTGAGCATTCATGTGTGTTTTATTGTGAGGGATGTTGTTTACCCACGTCTAATTGAACAAGAACGTCAGTGAACGCTTTTTAGACATTTGGGTCGAATTCTGCCTGTCATTAATAATAATCCTAAAGCACCATGCAAAATAGTGCTTGAAACAAACGTAGATTTTTTTTGATAATTAAAAATATTAAATATGAATATAATTTAAATTGTGTGTATATATATATATATATATATATATATATATATATATATATATATATATATATATATATATATATATATAGTTATTATTATTATTATTATTATTATAAATTAAAACAAATGCTTTTAGAAATTATTTAAATATTATCATTATTATTATTATTATTATTATTATTATTATTAAATATAATCAAGCGGTAACTTGCCACATTTTTATATCCTTGTCAAACTGTTATTTAGACATTCAAATAAAAAACCTAATGCTGCATGTTCATTGGTCTTCTAAAGGTCAGTTTCATCTAGAACATGTGTTGTTCAGTTTTTGTTAAGCACCTTGTGTTTCTAATGCAAGCATGTGTATCTGTGGCCTATGCATGCTACCCATGATCCCATGCGTTTCCAGTGATGCACACTACAGCACAGAACCTGAAGGCATATATGAAGTGTACTTTTTTTAATGTCATAGAGAAGACTCATTAAAGCAGGGGCATAACAATTCCTCCATTAATTTTCCAGCAACCAGTTTTTAATTAATAGTGCAGGCAGTTTTAAATATGGAGTACACAAATTGCCTGTGGGCTTTGTAATTAATTCTAATGGAAGAAATTAAAAATTGGTGGGGTGGATTCAGATTATTCTGCCGTACGGTTGTGATTTCAGCACCATTGGAGCGACTCTGTCAAAGGAAAGATCTTTCAGGACTTTCCGGAAATTTCTGCCCTTTCTCACGCTGAAGGAATGACGTCTGCCCAGATTTACTTTAGAAGAGATTGGATTTGAGGTTTATGTGTTTTTTGTTTAGTTTTGTTTTTTGTTTTGTTTTTATATGTTTTGTTTCGGAGTTTGTTTTGCACTATTATATTATTAGTTAATATTACTTGTTACTTGTTTAATTAATTTGCACAATTGTTATTTTACTTAATATTACTTTATATATTATGTACAATGCCTCGTTGAATTCAGCTACTAACTACTTGTCATAATAATAAAGAAAACTAACTGAAATAAATTGATGAATTATGAATAAAAATGAGATTTTAAAATGTTTTGTAATTTTCAGCTCGATTTTCACAAAGTTCCATTACATTAAGTTACTGAATTTTTTTAAATATAAAAACCAATACTTTTATATAAATACCAATTATTTCATACTGTACATTTTCATTGTAGTTTATTTATTTATTTATTTTTCAGCAGTTCATATTGTTATGGAAACTCCCTTAAATGCTTCTCTGGTTCTGTGGGAAGACTTCAGTAAACTGCCATACTTACCACACATATAACACATTGCCAATATACACATTTCAATATATATTGCTTGTTGATTTCAGTTATAATTCACAATTCATTTTTGTAATTAAGACACTTATTTACGTACATGTTTACTCCTGCAAGAGAAAGTGTCGTTATCTCTCATTAAATTTCCACCTCTCTTTCTCTGTGAAGACTGTTGCACATTCTGGTGTGTAATGCAGCGGTCTGCACACAGCCTTGGATGCTGACAGAGGACGGCCTGGAATCCACATTTCAGATCTGTCATCTGGGTCACTTTCACCTGGTTCAGCTGCTGCAGGACGTCATGCGGCTCTCCGCTCCGGCTCGAGTCGTGGTGGTCTCGTCAGAGTCTCACAGGTGAGGCATTCAGATATTTCCCATTATCCCCAATGCATAGTCATAATCTGTTTTAAGAGTGAGGCTCCATTACATTAACAAGCCCCCTGTGCCATTGAAGAATGATTTACTGTCTCAGTTTTCTCTCCCCAAACAGTAAACTCAACTTGTTATCAAACTATCTCTCCAGTGGTCTCAGTTACCCCTCCATTTAAACAGTTTATCCCACCCACCCCCCATTTTAATACACCTGATAATGTTCAGTGTTCATATCGTTCAGTTTCACTGCCTTTAATATGTGCCCTTTGAGCTCACCGTCTGACCTCTGACCCCAGAAGAGATTATATTTTCTAAAGCCTTAAGCACGAGTTAAACCTTGACATGGTTGAACGAGCGACAGAAAACCAGTCTGAGAAAAAAAAAAAAAAACATGAACAAGGGCTGGGGAAATTGAGTGAGTGGCACCGTTTATCTGTGTTTAAGTGACAGTACAGGTGGGCATTGGCATTTGCCTCCCGACTCCAAACAAGACCACGGCTGATAGCGGCTTCTTCCAGAAGCCATATAATAGCATTGTATGAAGAACAGACAGAAAGTTGTAATTTGCATTAGATCTTGCCCTTAAAACTTGGCATGTGAAGATAAGTAATGATAGGGTTGATGCCATTAATACAAAATCGGTTCTCTGCAAGTGTAAAAATATGCAAATTGGAATGACATGAAAGTGAGTAAATAATGACAGAATTTTTATTTAGCTACAGTTACTCCTTTAATACCCAAGCTTGGCACTCCAGCACAGTTCACACCTTTAGTAATATTAAGAAGAGTGCAACACCCAGGACAGAAGACGCCTGCAGATGTTGTTGTTTACCCAAGCAGAGATGTACCATGCCAAACAGCAACACGGGCCGCAATGAGCTTGTCATAACAGCAAACGTGATGTTTTGATTGGTTGTTATGTAAGGTGCATAATTAAGAGGTAAATGTTGAATGCGATTGTGGGCGCAGATCCACACTTGGGGAGGGACAGTTCATTTCACTGTTTCTTGGGACTGTTTACACACACAAGGACACACAGTGGAAATACAATGGCTTGTGTTCAGGGGCTTGTCAAACATCTGGCGTTTAACAGCTTAGTCAGAGCCAATTAAAGAACATCATGTCGTAGCTTTGATTTGCATATAGCCAGGCCTGCACTGCCAAAGCTCATTTACTTCATTTCTCCATTGACTATTCCTGACTGTTAAACTTTGTTAACATGGTTACCAGTAGTTTAATCAGACTTTAAAGTCAACATGGAATCAAAATTGACCCTATTTACTTAACAAATGCACATTCCTGAACTTATTCTGTACGATTAATTAATAAATAAAATAATAACTTGCTCGCTTGTGTTCATGCCATTCTAAACTAAAGTGCAAGAGCAGTGCAGATGTGTTAAGAGCTACTGTATATGTGTCTCTTTACATGTAATTTTTTTACATTACATATGTTAGCCAGCAGGTGGTGGCAAAAGATCAATTTTGTGTGTAATATGAGCCAGTTAGGTGACGTGAAATGAGTCAGCATCACTCAGTGTTTACATACAACAGCACTCCATGATCGCTCGTATTACTACTACACTACTAAAGCTAGGAAATAGCTTTAAACGGCTTTAAATGAACAACTCCAGCATTACGGCTCATCACAGCTGAGAGACACAATAGACTGATTTATTACACAACTCAAGGCAGTTACCTCTTACCGGACTTTCCACATTGGAGAGGATGTGCTGTTTAAAATGGCAAAGGAGATTGCGGTTTCTATAGTGAAAGACTCCCTTTTTATAGTGAAATACCCCCGCTTGGACAGCTATTTTTCCACTGAGAAAGCTGATCTTCAGAAAGCTGACTACATCTCTTCTTGGGAGTGGCAACAGGTGATCGCACACGCTCCGTCTCTCTCTCTCTCTCTCTCTCTCTCTCTCTCTCTCTCACACACACACACACACACACACACACACACACACACACACACACACACACACACACACACACATCCTTGTTTATCCAATAACTTGGCAGAAACAGCACAAGCCATGATACTATTTCTGAAGTGACATGTTTGAATTACTAACAAAGGCTTGGACGCATCATTTGGTTTGAACCAGCAATGGCAGATTCTAATCCGTCGCGTAAGAAAGTAGTTCCAAGCACAAATGCGTTTTTATGACCGTACTCAGTTTTTCCAAATTTTTTTCAAATGTACTTTTTCATTGAACTGTTGTATATAAGCAATATCACACTCGCAGTCATGCTATATGGCCCTAAATCAGCACTGCTGTGATTACCTATGGCACTCGGCCTGCGGCTCGGGTGATGTTGCTTAAATATATATATATATTTTTTATATATGGGATTATCCCATATATATATATATATATATATATATATATATATATATATATATATATATATATATATATATATATGGGATAATCCACGGCTAGGTGTGCATTAAATATTTTAAATGCATGATGTGGAGGTGAAGAATATATAATTATAACTATAATATATAGTTACAGCTGTAATATATATTTTTTGCTGTGCAAATTTTGACTGGAATAATCAAAAATATCAGTTAATGTTATCTAAGGGCCGTTAGATATGCAGCTCCGCTTGTTCTAAATCAGACACAGAGAAAAAGTAGTGTGACCACACACTTGGTCAAAACTGTGAATTTAAATGCACAATCCAGAAATAATAATATCCACAAAATGTAGAGGGGTTGGCACTCCAGAGTAAATGTATTACTTAATTTTTATTCATTGTCATTTTCACATTAATGTGGAAAAACTGACTTTACAAACAGTGACAGTAAAAGTAGCACTTACTCTATAATAAGGGGAAAACCATTCAAAACACTTTGGAACCTGCAGATTTGAACCTCTGAGACATCGGTATGGTATCCGTCAAGGCCAAGTAGGTATAGCTGCAGGCTGGAGACCTCTAAATGGGGGCAGAATATCCAAAAGAAGGCGGAGTTACTTCAAAAGGGGGCTGCGCCAACTCCAAAAAGGGGCGTCATTTCCACTTTCAGTTAAGGTTAGGTAAAAGGGTTAGGTAAGGGGCTCTATGTCTTGAATGGCGGTTTGGAGCGACCGCCCCTTTTTTGAGCAATGCCTGCAGCTATACCCTTCTCATCAAGTCTGCACGATTGACTGAATTAATTAAATCGCAATTTGTCCTTGCACGGTAGCGCTAAACTGCAAACAAACAGCGCTTCTCCTTCAGCGTATTAGTCAGAGACGGGTGAGCATGAGGGGACCTCTAGTGGCTATAGGTAGAACTTCAGCACTTAAACAACACATCACAGTTAAATCACCTTGCTGTACAGCGAAATACACATTTAATAGGTTCTGATTTCAGTCTCACACCCTCTGTGCAAAACAAGCTGAATTCCATTACATTACTTTGTAATGTTGTGTTGTCGACCGGTGATTAAATCTGACCGGAACTACCTGTGCATTCAACGGTTTGAACAAAATCGAGTATTAGAACAGACCGTGGTATACACCGATCAGCTACAACATTAAAACCACCTGCCTAATAATGTGTAGGTCCCCCTCGTGCCATCAAAACAGTTCTGACCCATCGAGGCATGGACTCCACAAGACCACAGGTGAGGCACTTACAATGGAAGTGAATGGAGGACAATCCGTAAACATTAAAATACTCACATTTTCAAAAGCATAGCCACATGACATAAACAGTATGTGTGTTAATGTGATACAATCACTTACTAATTTTTACTGTGTAACGTTATATGCAATTTTACAGCTAAATTGCCATGGCCGTATAATGCTGTAAATGCTAAAACTCTAAAACAACAGTAAAAATGATTCAAACAACTTAACAGCTCAAATAATACACGAGTGTCTATTGTAAGTGCCTCACTGTAACCTCCATTTTTGCTATTTTTAAAGAAAAGGAGGGATGAGTCAAAATCATGTTGTGTAGGAATCAACATTATGCCACAAATGTTGTTGATTGAGCTTAACTTGAATTAAACACAGAATATAAATAAAAAAAATGAGACTGTTTTGCAAGAGTAATGTTGAAAGAATAGCTCACCTAAATATAAAAAAAAAAAAACCCTCACCCTCAAGTCGTCCATATCTCTTTTGTGCTACATTTTAAAGCCCCGTACACATGCAGCGACTTCCAGCGACAAAGCGACTAGTTCTCATTCAGTTTCAATGAGAGATGGTGACTTCTGGCGACACGAGCGACAGCGACCTCTGGCGACTAGATGTGGGCGTAGCAAGCGATACGACATAGTTGAGAAAAGTTTAACTTTAGAGCGACAACCAAAAGGAGTGATGAGGGTGTTCACTTCACCCTTCTCCTTTGAGATAATTGAGTCGAGTGCAGGCAAGACAGAGGAGAAGTTTCTGTGAGTGATTTCACTCATCTGTTTGATTCGTCTGTAACCACATGCATGGATATAATAAAAACAATGCGTGGAAAAGAAACTGTAGGCAGTCTGAGTGAGTTTGATATGTACATTGTTATAAAATCTTACTAATGATATCATGCATTGAGCACTGCTGCAGGTTATATAAAAACACTGTCTCCTGCAGAATATCCATTTTTTAGGGACAAGAAAACTCAATGACTTAGTTTTATTGGCAAAATGCCTCATCTGTGATCAGATTTTCAAAAGACATGGCCAGACGTGCAGTCCACCAATAGCGTGGACAGCAGTAGGAACGCGCACTGGCGACTTCACAGTACAGAGACTAGCGACATCATGCAATAAAGTAGCTGCACGTGTGTATGTGGCTTAAGACTTCTGAAGTCATACCATAGCATTGTGTGGGAAACAGACTGAAGTTTAAGTCTTAATTGACTGAAAAACTTGCCCTTCCTTCATTTGAATCTAGCACACATGCGAGAACATCTTTGTTTACCATTTAACGTGGGAGAGAAGAAGAAATTGCGGACAAACTCCATTGATTCTTGCATGTATTTGTCACTGCAGCGAATGGCACTCCACACATTGAGAACCAATGTCCTAATTGAATCACCTATGTGTGTTTTTGTCGTGTTCCTTTCTCGCTGACTCTTAATTCTTGTTTTTGAAGGTTCACAAATCTGTTGGACTCATGTGAGAAGGTGGATCTGAATCTTCTCTCACCTCCACAGAAGGAGTACTGGTCCATGCTGGCCTACAACCGTGCCAAACTGTGCAACATCCTCTTCTCCAACGAGCTGCACCGCCGCATGTCACCCCATGGCATCACCTGTAACGCAGTACATCCGGGAAATATGATGTACACCTCGATCCACCGCAGCTGGTGGCTCATGACCCTGCTCTTTACCTTTGCACGACCCTTCACCAAATCCATGGTAAGAACATGAGTTTTTATTTTTCTCTTTTTCGTCTGATGTATTGCCCCTATTGCTGAATGCAGCTTTTGAAAAGAAAAGTGAACTATAACTAGGGCCTTTATGTTGAACTTCTCTTTTATGTGGTGAAAAATGCCTTCTTATTTTCTATATTTGAAACAATTTGTTGATGTAGGTTTGCATCACATTTAGTATAACTCATATGGAAACGAGTGTAAAGCAAGGAATACCTGACAATAGGCCGATGAATTATTACAAAATAAATGCACTCCCTGAGGCATGAACTGTATTAAGAGATCCAGTGGTGGCAGTTGCATTTTTGTGGTCCTTGAAAGTTTCACTGTTTTTAGTGTGTTTTTGGATCCCTAAGCAGGAATTGCCTTTAGTCAACGTGTGTGCGTGCGTGTGTGCATGCGCTGCCGTAACACTGCTCGTATACTGCTACATAAATCAGGCGGGCAGCTCTTTCTGCAGGCAGCACTCTGCTGTTTTAGCCCGAAGAGTCAAGTCACATGCACTTTCAGAGACAAACTATAAAATTCCACATCCTCATAAATCCTAAAGTATCTGCTGTCTCATACCTGCAGTCTTTCCTTCCGATGCTGATCAGCTTTAGGCCACACATTGCATTTGATGTATTATTTGTTTTAATTCTGAAAGCTCTGAAGGAAGAGTTTGATGAAGTGTTTTTTTTTTTTTCTCCCAATTTGGAATGCCCAATTCCCAATGTGCTTTTAAGTCCTCGTGGTCGCGTAATGATTCGCCTCAGTCCGGGTGGCGGAGGACGAATCCCAGCTGCCTCCGTGTCTGAGACCGTCAACCCGCGCATCTTGAGTGCATTGCCACGGAGACATAGCGCGTGAGGAGACTACATGCCATCCACCGCGGCAACCACGCTCAACTCACCACGCACCCCACCGAGAACGAACCACATTATAGTGACCACGAGGAGGTTACCCCATGTGACTCTACCCTCCCTAGCAACCGGGCCAATTTGGTTGCTTAGGAGACCTGACTGGAGTCACGAGTTTGATGAAGTGTTGATTATTTCAACTGAGCTCATCATTAGCTTACTATGCATTAAAGAGACAGGAATGAATATGTCAAGGTTTTACAGTCGGCCCAGTCGTAACTCAAACCACTCATATCTGCAGCTATCAGTCCTACACTCAAAAGAATTTAAATTTTATGCATTTTTATTTCATAACAAAATCCCATTATTCCAAATTCCAAATTAAATTGAGTAATCTTAAAAAAAAATAAAATAAAAAAAAAGAGAAAAGCTTAAAATTTTTAGCTTGTATTAATTACATTTTGTACAAATTGCACAATTTTCTTGGATTTTTTTTTATAAAATTGAAATAAAAAAATAGGCTGAAAAAAATCTAACTGAATGCCAAGATCCTTACAGATGAGCATTTTATATACACTATATTGCCAAAAGTATTCGCACTCTGCCTTTAGACGAATATGAACTTAAGTGACATCCCATTCTTAATCCATAGGGTTAAATATGACGTCGGCCCACCCTTTGCAGCTATAACAGCTTCAACTCTTCTGGGAAGGCTTTCCACAAGGTTTAGGAGTGTGTTTATGGGAATTTTTGACCATTCTTCCAGAAGCGCATTTGTGAGGTCAGACACTGATGTTGGACGAGAAGGCCTGGCTCGCAGTCTTCGCTCTAATTCATCCCAAAGGTGCTCTATCAGGTTGAGGTCAGGACTCTGTGCAGGCCAGTCAAGTTCTTCCACACCAAACTCGCTCATCCATGTCTTTATGGACCTTGCTTTGTGCACTGGTGCGCAGTCATGTTGGAACAGGAAGGGGCAATCCCCAAACTGTTCCCACAAAGTTGGGAGCATGGAATTGTCCAAAATCTCTTGGTATGCTGAAGCATTCAGAGTTCCTTTCACTGGAACTAAGGGGCCAAGCCCAGCTCCTGAAAAACAACCCCACACCATAATCTCCCCTCCACCAAACTTCACAGTTGGCACAATGCAGTCAGACAAGTACCGTTCTCCTGGCAACTGCCAAACCCAGACTCGTCCATCAGATTGCCAGATGGAGAAGCGTGATTCGTCACTCCAGAGAACGCGTCCCCACTGCTCTAGAGTCCAGTGGCGGCGTGCTTTACACCACCGCATCCGACGCTTTGCATTGCACTTGGTAATGTATGGCTTGGATGCAGCTGCTCGGCCATGGAAACCCATTCCATGAAGCTCTCTACGCACTGTTCTTGAGCTAATCTGAAGGCCACATGAACTTTGGAGGTATGTAGCGATTGACTCTGCAGAAAGTTGGCGACCTCTGCGCACTATGCGCCTCAGCATCCGCTGACCCCGCTCTGTCATTTTACATGGCCTACCACTTCGTGGCTGAGTTGCTGTCATTCCCAATCGCTTCCACTTTGTTATAATACCACTGACAGTTGACTGTGGAATATTTAGTAGCGAGGAAATTTCACAACTGGACTTGTTGCACAGGTGGCATCCTATCACAGTACCACGCTGGAATTCACTGAGCTCCTGAGAGCGGCCCATTCTTTCACAAATGTTTGTAGAAGCAGTCTGCATGCCTAGGTGCTTCATTTTATACACCTGTGGCCATGGAAGTGATTGGAACACCTGAATTCAATTATTTGGATGGGTGAGCGAATACTTTTGGCAATATAGTGTATATATATATATATATATATATATATATATATATATATATATATAATTATTGTAATTTCTTTGGTGCATCTGTAAGGATTTGGGCATTCACTTAGATTTTGGGAGATAAAATATGGAAACAGTGCTATTGTTATTGAAATGCGATTTGTTATTTTATTTATTTATTTATTTATTTATTGTGCATGTTTTGCCAAGACCTCGAATAGTCTAGTTATAATTTTTAGATAATTTATATATATTATAATTTTTTTTTGGACAACATATAAAGGATATAGAGACATTAAAATGAACTATATTTACATTTCCTGGAGGAAATACTAGTACTTTGAAATGCTTTTTAATCGAAAGTCATTATGCAAACATGAAAAATGACATCATCACTGTCATAACATTTATAAAAGCAAAAAATATGTAGTGCACCTAAAGGAAAAAACTTCTAAGAAACAATTTGATTTGTTTTTATTATATACTGTATATACAGTATATTTTTTAATGTTTTACTTTGCATAAAAATACATAATGAATATTAAACTATATATATATATATATATATATATATATATATAGAGAGAGAGAGAGAGAGAGAGAGAGAGAGAGAGAGAGAGAGAGAGAGAGACATTAAAGTTAAAAAAAAAAACCTAAAAAAAAAAAACCTTTACAACTAAAAAATACACTTACGGCTGATCTACACAACATTTTCAAATTTGAATAATTTACTTTTATATTCATTACGTTATACAGTACCTTAACTATGATAACTTTACTTTAAATTTGGTTTCTTTTTAAAAAAAAATGTAAATTTTTTTGTAAAACATGAGATCACAGTCAAATCTGTACTTATTATTACACAGATATGGCCCTTACAGCTGAAAACCCGATTTTTTTCACCCAAGGCATCAACGTGCCTCTCTCTCTCTCTCTCTCTCTCTCTCTCTCTCTCTCTCTCTCTCTCTCTCTCTCTCTCCCCCTCAAATATTTGTGTACTTAACAGAAAACATTTTTGTTATTTTATTTATTGATTATTAGGGTTTGAAGATGGTATCATTTTAATTGTTTGCAGTCTCATATGGGATTGTGTTAGATTGTTCAAGGGTGCACAGCTCTGCATAATGTTGACAAGAAGAGCCTCCAACAATATTACACCCTGCACACTAAATGCCTTTGTCTTCACCAAGAAGCTATAGGTGATTTATAACTGCGCAAATCTACAATAAAACCTCTGATTTTGCTGTTTTATTGCATCCGAGTTGGAAGCTTCTGTTTAGTTTAGTGTTTATAAAAGTATAGATGCGTCACATCATGAATTAAGATGAATCAAGATAAATACATAAAACAAAAACATTTGGGAACAAATAATAATAATAATATTAATAATAATAATAATAATAATAATATTTTACTTAATGGTTCTGAATATGTCAGATTAATTATATAATTGTATAATAAAATTTAAATAGTGCAGGATGTTACAGTGTATTTCATAAATGAAATAGCATGATTTGATCTTGTAATTTGTCGATAATTTTCAGTTTTGCTGAGTTGATAAAAAGTCATTGGTAAAGAGGCGGGAATCTCTGATATCTGAATGTCCTCCATCCATAATCATTAATATTCACTGGTGGATAGATGTCAGGAATACAAAAGCATCTCTAACTAAAGCATCAATGACATCACTTCACTATTCACATCAAGGCTGAATTTTCAACTTGCAGAAAACCTGAGCGAAAAGATTTTTAAAGCAAATGGATCTCCTCCTTTTTCTCCCCAATTTGGAATGCCCAATTTCCAATGCCTCATGGTGGCGTAGTGACTCACCTCAATCCGGGTGGCGGAGGATGAATCTCAGTTGCCTCCACGTCTGAGACAGTCAATCCGCGCATCTTATCACGTGGCTTGTTGAGCGCGTTACCGTGGAGACCTAGCGCGTGTGGAGGCTTCACGCCACCAAGAGCGAGAACCACATTAATGCGACCACGACTTTGCCCACCCTAGCAACCAGGCCAATTGGTTGCTTAGGAAACCTGACTGGAGTCACTCAGCACGCCCTGGATTCGAACCTGTGACTCCAGGTGTGGTAGTCAGCATCTTTACTCACTGAGCTACCCAGGCCCCCTCAAATGGATCTCTTTGAATGATCTGTCAATTGTTTGCGAACAGTGTCTTTTTGTCATCGGCATCACGATTCAAAATATTTCCTTCAAAATATTGTACTGCACTGATCCATCATTCATTTGAATGTATTTCTTTTTTAATTGTTAGGATGGCAAAAAAAAAAAAAAAAACGTGTGTTGCCTATTTTTTGGTTGACTTTTCATTAGTTAAATAGTTAAAGGTTAAAATAGTTATTCATTAGTTAAAGGGCTGTGCTTGTTGTCCATAAATCTCAACGAAACGTGTTGGATATTATGGACCACCCTATTCATACGACCTTAGTTGGCTAGTTGAAAACTGGAAGCTTTATACATCCCTACAGCAGTTCCCCATCAGACTTTGTGTGAATAATTTTGGTGTGAAAAATAGTTTCAGGCAAATTTTGAGTCATTAATTTGCATGAGATGTGAACAGAAAGATTAATTTGCATAAACAACTGTTTTACAGTAAGTTTTTTTATTTGTTATTTTTTATTTTATCAGACCAATATGTTTTATTTCATCAGATCATTAGTGCTTTAGCTGAATTACGTGTTTTCAGTCAATGTCGAAAAAGGTCATTTTTGATACTTCCTCTGTGGTACTTCTAGACTTTGTGTGAAGTAATGTACATCCCAGAAGCCTCTGTAACCTTTTCATTTGTGTAGTCAAACAGCTGTTTTAGCATGTTTGGTTTGACATTTCTAACACGGTTGGGTATTGTGGCATCTAATAGCTGCTTGTTGCTTCGGGACACGAGGCTGCTGTGAAAATTACAGCAGCCCAATCAGGTCCCCTCCTTTTCACAGTTGCTTCATTGGGATCCAGTCCTGTATCTGACGGAGAGTTTTCAGCAGTTTAGTGCAATTATTTTCCTCAGGATTCTGCCTGAGGCGCTCCGCTACCTTTTTACATATGCAGGGGCTGAACTTTTGACCATAGCCCAAAAGTCGTACATTAACCGGGGGTTCGCTCTAAAAGAGGGACTTTAACAAGTTCCTCTGTGCATTGGCAACTGTCTCTCCTCTTGTCTGTGAGATAATTTAACCAGCCTGCTGAGAAACCACTGCCAGCGCTTCCTTAAGGGAGCCTGAATCTCTCCCATTCTCTTTCTTTCTCTCGGTCGCCTTGTAAGCTGACTGAAAGGAGGAGATGCCGGTTGATGGATCTTTCTGCACGCTCAGCTAACGAGGGCTCTGCTTCTATTAGTACACTACAGAGGCATTACCCATTGCTCTCGCACCGTCTCACACTGTCTCGCTCTTCTTTAATGAAGTCTCGTCACCTCGAGCGGCTCAGATTTATCCCTCCGCTGTTGCGCTGCGATGAGCCCTGTCGGCGTGGCGAGCGTCCCCCTGGAAACCGGTTGTAAGGTCAGGTGTTGTTATCTGGTGGTACACGGGTCCTATGATGGCAGCACCACAACCGGGGCTGACAAGCGCTCAGTGGAGTGGAGCGTAGTGGGGCAGAGGTCTACACCCAGAGCCCCTTCAGCTGCGGCGAGACACAATGAGCTGCCAACAGCCCTAATAGCCTCATAATTAGTGATTAGGGCCTGCAGGTTGAGCAAAGAACTGGTTCACTCAGCCTGCTGAAACGCTTTCCGCTATGGGCTGCTGGCATCTCCTGTGCTGTCTGTGATCCTACGAGTGTGCTCGACGTGGAACGATTCATTCGTATATCAAATACATATGAGCAGGAGATGGCCATGCTACCGACTCTCAAATATCTGGCAATATTGCTGGATAAGAAGACTTAAGACATGCTAAGATATTTAAAGGCTGTTTTTACTCTTGATTCAGTTGCTTGGTCTTAACACGAGTTAATTGTCCCGCAATTGTCTTTTCACACTGTGCTTTTATGGCTCCAAACTATGGTATGTTTGCATCATCAACATGAGTACCACTTTAAGTACCACTATGAATGGAAGCTGTTTATCACTGTAGCTAGGTTGTAAATGATTCTAGACCCTGTTTAGTAACTATGGTAATTCCTCTAACTTCCCATAGTTACGGTAATTTGTAACTATATTAATTCCGTCATGACTCGAATGCCGTATTAGAATTCTTCAGGTCGGATGCGAACTCGCACATAAGCACCACAAATTAAAAAAACAATGCACAATTTCTCCCTTATTTGGTTCCTATAATTGCTTACAACAGCCTATTTCCCCTCTCGAAGCATCCTTTCCTAGAATTACCTACTGCTTTCCCTAAAATCATTCTTCCAGGTCCATATCCACCTCAAGTGAGGCTTGTTTTGTGAAATATATATTATTGGGGGGCTTCAGCCCCCATTAACCAGACCTCAGTTTTGAAGTGCACCTAAATCGAGGGAGCCAAACACATGACTTCGGAAAGAAGTTTCCCCACCAACAAAAACAAACCAAACTCCATATGTCCAGATGAATTGTATTTCAGACCCCAGGTTGACTTGGTGACCTAGGCAAAAGTTAGGGTTGGGTCACGACAGTCGACTAGTTGTATCCAACAACCGACTAACCGATTAGTCTAATAGTTTATCTAAATCTTTTCTTATATATATATATATATATAACCGAACAATATACATGTGTGTGTGTGTGTGTGTGTATATATATATATATATATATATATATATATACACACACACACATGTATATTGTTCGGTTATTTTTTGTGACAATGCTTTATTTAACATGCTAACTGCTGTGTTTTAGCCTTTAGACAGTTTGCATGGTAAACCCACTCGAAACAATTGTTTCTTAAAAATGAATCCCCTTTAAAACACAGGCATTCAGTTGGACATATCTGTCCGTTGCATTGCATATCTCACTTGTTTTTTTTTTTGTGTGTGTTTTTTTTTTTTTTTTAAGTGGTCTACCACAAGTTTTTAATTTTTTAAATGTTGTGTTAATTTAAAAACATGTATTGAGACCCCCACGTTTTCTTTCATTTCATTGCACTCTATCAAGCTGTTTTTTTTAACGCCACGTTAACGCACCCGAAATGCATCCCATCAGGGTCGATGCTCCAAAAGATTGGATTAGTCAACCAGTTGTTCAGGCTAGAGCTGCAACTAGTGATTATTTTGATAATTGACTAATCTAATAATTATTAGAATGATTATTCAATTATTCAGGTGATTATTGCAACGATTAATCATTAGCTTTTAACCGATTATTCAGCTTGTGCCACGACTTAAAAGGTTGTATTAAACATGCTTACTAACAATAAAGAGGACAAAATCATCTTTTAAAACTACCTCTAAATGACATTCACTGAATTAAAGGGAACCCCCCTCCCCACTTTTTATTAAGTTTAATTCAGTAAAAATAAAAAAAAAATAAAAAATCACTGAAAATTGTGTTATTGTTATCAAGTGTTTTGTCTTGTTTTCCATTTAAAATTGTCTAAAAATCCTTAAAACAAGATACATTTATTTTAGAAGCAACATATAAGATATTTAGACTTGTTTTCAGAGAATGTATATTGAATATACGTGTATTTTGTATATAAGTGCATTTTTTCACTTGTTTATACTTCTACCAGAGCAGTAAAGACAAAACAGTAACAACTAAAAGGTTGCATTTATTAGCATTAGTTAACAAAATAAGTTAACATGAACTAACAATGAACAATACTTTTACAGCATTTATTCATCTTAATTAATGATAATAAAAAACATATACTAATACATTTTTAAAATCAAGTTGTATTTGCAAACATTATTTAATGCATCATTTACTAACATGAACAACTATTTTTATTAACTAGCATTAACTAAGATTAATAAATGCTGTAACAAATATATTGTTAATAGTTAGTTAATGATACCTAATGCATTAAGTAATGTTAACAAATGAAACCTTATTGCAAAGCATTACAGACAAAATATACTTGTATTCAAGAAATATTCTCTGAAAGCAAGTCTAAATATCCTATATATTGCTTCTCTGGTGAATGCATCTTTTTTTAAATAATTTTTTAGATATTTTAAATATTAGAATTTTTTATATTATATTCAACATTATCAGATATAACATTTTTCTTCTGCAGTATACTGTATTTGTTTATTTGTTTATTTATTTGGATCCCCATTAGCTATGCCCAAGAGCACCGCTAGTCTTTCTGGGGTCCACACAACACTTAAAAACACACATTATTTATTAACACATACACAGAAACATTAAAAATACTCTCAATAACAAATCATGGTCCAAAAACAACACACTTAGCATATATTCAACATTACAGTCATCTGTGAACGACCAAAAAATAAAGAAATTATCTAACCAACCCCAGGTCTAACACTTATAACGCATCCAACTAACTTTTATGCATAACCTCCGATAAATATGATAATCCAAGGTGTGCCTTTACCTGCCTTTTAAAATTTTATTTCTGTGTTATTTTAATTAATGACAATGGTAAAGAATTCCATTTTTTTCATTGGCCTATATACTGCTGTACATTTAAGGAAATTAGTTTTTGGTTTAGGGAGTGAAAATCTGTCTTCTGTTGCCTGTCTAGTGACATATGTACACTACCGTTTTGAAACACTTGACTGAAATGTTTCTCATGATCTTTAAAATCTTTTGATCTGAAGGTGTATGCTTAAATGTTTGAAATTAGTTTTGTAGACAAAAATATAATTGTGCCACCATATTAATTTATTTAATTATAAATCTAAAATTTAATAAAAAAAATAAAAAAAGTTTTTTAAATTGATGACTTGGACCAAATAATAAAGAAAAGCAGCCAATAGGGTGGCTTGGGTAGCTCAGTGGTAAAAGATGCTGGCGCCACCCCTGGAGTTCACTAGTTCGCTAGTTTGAATCCCAGGGCATGCTGAGTGACTCCAGCCAGGTCTCCTAAGCAACCAAATTGGCCCGGTTGCTAGGGAAGTTAGAGTCACATGGGGTAACATCCTCGTGGTCGCTATAATGTAGTTTGTTCTCGGTGGGGCGCATGGTGAATTGAGTGCAGATGCCGCGGTGGATGGCGTGAAGCCTCCACACGCGCTATGTCTCCGTGGCGATGCGCTCAACAAGCCACGTGATAAGATGCGCAGGTTGATGGTCTCAGACATGGAGGCAACTGGGATTCATCCTATGCCACCCGGATTAAGGCGAATCACTACACGACCACGAGGACTTAAAAGCGCACTGGGAATAAGGCATTCCAAATTGGGTGAAAAAAAACAACAAAAAAAAACAACCAATA
This sequence comes from Myxocyprinus asiaticus, assembly GCF_019703515.2. Taxonomy (NCBI): domain Eukaryota; kingdom Metazoa; phylum Chordata; class Actinopteri; order Cypriniformes; family Catostomidae; genus Myxocyprinus; species Myxocyprinus asiaticus. The sequence goes on along the minus strand of NC_059391.1, from coordinate 4,608,822 downwards.
AGTGCCCAACATAGAAAAGCATCCCAGGGTGATACCTCAAGAAGTTGGTTGAGAAAATGTCAAGAGTACATGTCTGCAAATTCTAGGCAAAAGGTGACTACTTTGAAGATGCTAAAATATAACACAGTTTTGATTTATTTTGGATTTTGTTTAGTCACAACATAATTCCCATAGTTCCATTTCTGTTATTCCATAGTTTTGATGACTTTACTATTATTCTAAAATGTGAAAAAAGATTATAATAAAGAAGGAGTAAGTGTTTGAAAACTTTTGACCGGTAGTGTATAATATGACTCTAAATTGGCTTTTAATTGATTGTACCGATCCAATGGAATTTTAAACTGTAAAACCTTCCATGTTGCTAATAAAATTGCCTCAGTCATCCGGTCTTCCACTCTCAACCAATTAAGATAAAGATGCATGCTGTTAATATTTGTGCGATACGGACACTGGAGAGCAAGTCGTGCCGCCTTGTTCTGTACTAGCTGGAGTTTACTTAAATATTTTTTGGTGGCATTAGCCCAAATTATCTAGCAATAGTCTAGCTGTGAAAAGAAAAGAGTACCTAATACTGTTTTCATTATATCAGATGTAAAATATTTTCTGCATCGCCTTACTACAGCTAACACCTTACCCATTTTATTAACCATATTGTCAATGTGTTTTGACCAAGACAATTTATTATCTATTTATTATGTAATACCCAATAACTTGGTTTCTTTTACTTGCTGAATAAGTGTTTTATTTATGTATAGTCTAAGCTCTGGTTCAGACCTTAAAACATGATTTGAACCAAATATTATACTCTTAGTTTTACAAATACTATGCTTCTAAAGTAAATGTATGTTGATTTAATAGAGTTCAAGATATTTATATTGGAAAACAAGCCAAAACAAAAATTTATTTTGTTGCAGTGTATAATGGGTGAAGACTACCCTCTCTCACCTTAACTCACAAAAAAACAAACTCTCTCAATTTTCTTTATGATAAGAAACAAACAGTGACACACATATTACAATTTAATACATTGCGAGCCATCACGTTATAATCTAGCTGCAATTTTTTATTGCTGATGTTGTCCATAACGTCAACTAATCGTTTCAGCCTTAGTTCAGGAAATATGTTGTTTTGTACATCAAGGAACCCATCCCTGAGTTCATAAGTCCAACCAAATGAACTAAACTCTGACTTTAAATGGACTCTTGTGTGCACCAATGTATGAAAATACAGTTAGAAACAGTGACTTTGACTTTGAAATGTTATTTTGTGGTGCTTCTTTGGTTAAATTGGATCCACGGTGTGAACAATAGGTTCAAAACAGTGGACCGTGTGAACTATGCATGTAAACAGCGTAACGCTTGCATTAGACTCTGCTTAGAAGTGAACACCAGACCTTGAATAGACTTTAATCTTTAATCTGATTGGCCAATGTGCTGGTGTGATATTACCCCCCCCCCCCCCTTACTTATTAGGAGTCTGGAAGACAATCTGAGACCTAAAAGCACACAATCCCATTTGCTTGTATTGACATGTGTGTCTTAACTCAATCCTATTACCAGGATTATAGTCTACCAAGACACACAATTTCATTAAAATAAAGTATGGCTCTGCAGACAACCACACATATACATGCATACTTGTGGCTCTATGGAATGAACGACTCATCTTGCAGAAGGAATCCGAGCAAATAGTTTATTGCTTGATCAGCCAATGTGGCCAGGAAGGTGTCGGAATCAATAAGGGACCAATCTGGGGTGCGCAGACAGCGTTCAGGCGAGCCCGGCGGCTGTCATGTCACTCTGGTTTGACCCCCAGTCAAAGTCACACAGCGGCCCATTCATCTGAGCCTGTGGCGCTAATGCTGTGTTCATCTGTAGAACATCATACCTTTGCATCACATTCAGCATGAATGCTGGAGTAATAAGACAGTGACTTACAATGGATTGTAATGGGGGTGATTCTTTCTCATTCTAGAGGGATCTGTCACTTCGATTAGTGCTTTAGATGCTTCTTATATTCTTGATGTTGGTGATGGATGAACATTTTTTGGCATTTTTTTATTCAGAGTATAGTGAAAAAAAAAAAAAGGTAAAGATGGAAAAGAGGGTGGAACGGGACTAATACCATGTTCTAAAGAGCTGTGACCACGACAAATGGTGTTAAATGCTTGGTTTTGACTTCTCCAGCATTGTGCTGGGTAGACAGACCCACTGTTAAATCTCATTGGTTCAAAATCCTGTATCCGCAAAACTATCTAACATGTTTGGACTGACTGTGATTGTGTCATGTTGCTCAGTGGTTTTGCACAGACAGACACATTTCTGGTCCCTGGACACTTGTTAGGAGTGCATTCACATCATATTGAAATCAGTGTTGGGGAAGCTAATTTGAAACTGTAGTTTGACAAGCTACTTTAAAATAGTTAAGCTACAGTCAAGCTACCCTTTTAAAAAGGTGGTTAGCTACACTAGCAGTTACTAACAAAAAAGTAGCTAGCTACATTAAAGCTACGTAATGAAGCAATATTTTTTTTACATCTTTATTATAAAACCAATAATAATAATAACAAAATGAATCATCATCGTTATAATTAAAACAGAAATAGACATTTGTTATAGTGTGCAATATAACAGACTAGTTAATCAATTTAAAATGACGACTAGCATTAGTCACCTGTATATGTGTCCTTAAAGTTGTGCTTGAAGTCTTCGACGCAGACGTTTTAATCTTTGGTTTGAATAGATTACATACAAAGGAGTAACCTTTAGCCTACTGTTCATGAACAGTAGACTAAAAGCTAAAGGTGAGACATGAAGCTAAAGGCTAAAGGTGAGACATTAACTTGGACAAATAAGGCCAGGGGTAATTGGTTTCCCCATCTTCCGATTCTGCCGCCATCTCTTGCTCCATCATGCATAAGAATGTGTGTGTCAAACTTGAAATATCATTACTTCCGATCATGACTTTTCTTTGAGGAAAGTTGCAGTATAATACATGCCAATATAAATGATTTATTCTACCAGTAATTTTATTTATTTAACATGAACATAATAAGGAGTAATGGAGAAAATGTGTTATCAAATAGTCGAGCATGATAGGAATCATTTCTCCCAATAACGAACAGATAATGAGAAGTGAAATAAACATATTCAGAACTAAAATAAATCCCTCAAAATGCAATAATAACTTATTGAATTGTTTTATTTAAAAAATTAAAGGTAAATATGCCATTGTGTTGGATATTAACAATAAAGATTCTGCAACATTCTTTGTTTCATAGGGTAGAATGGTGTACTTTTATCATTTTGAGATTTACCCACCCCTGTACGTCTTGTAAAACTGTGGTTGCTTGCTTTACATAACCATCAGACAGTCTCTTCTTACCTAAGTGAGCCGTAATAAGCTGCCTGATTTAACAGTAGATGGTGGTAGTTCACTATATTAGTTTGTGATCTGCCATAAGAAAAGAAGAAGAAGAAGAAAGATGCTGCCTGATTCTGAGCAGCAGCTAGAATATGCTTCAAGTTCATCAGATGATTTACTGGTAGAAGTGTGGCTTCTATGCAATAAAGAAGGCTATTAGTTATAGTCTGGCCCAAACATAATGTAGCGTTTGGTCGCGCTACACGCTACTTTCTGGAGAAAGTAGCTCGCTACTGGAAAAGCTACACTGTATTAAAAGCAGCTGAGCTACTGTCAAGCTTCTGAAAAATGTAGTTAAGTCACTACTTAGAGTTAGATACTCCCCAACACTGATTGAAATTACAGTAATTGCAAGAGAGCAACTTGAGATTCTGTTTGAAGCCGGTCACATGCTCAGACTCTTTTTATTTCTATGGCAACACTCAAAGCAATTGTTCACTTTTGCTATTGATGACTAGCTGGTGAGGAGTTTATTTTCAGATCATTTTAAACTGACCTGTATTGTGAAGGTACTTTTAATTATAAAATTACATTCTAACTAGCTACATAGCTTTGGCTAACTAGCTTTTCCTGGTGATGCTGCTGCCATTTTGGTTGTTTTCTAATGATGTGAGAAGAGTTTTTATAAAATTCTTGTAATTGCTAGTTTTACAAAGGCATGACATTTTTTTTAACCGTTTACCATTAGAGGGGAACTTGTAATTATGGTAATTCTAACATGCCATTTTACAGTTTTTTTTTACATGACGTCAACTCTGTCAGATAAGAGACACTGGAGCTTTCATATAATTCAAAGTGTACAGCCTGTAATTTGGACCTCTACAAAGACGTGAATGTTTTTTACAGTTTCACTGTTACAGTAATTTCACAATTACAGTAATTGCAACATGCCTTGAACCTAAAGAAGCCAGATCGTGAGCCAGATTTACATCGCACATGAGCACCACAAACTTTCGCCCATGTGCGCACAACCCCTCAATGTTTCGGAGTGCATGCTCTAAGAGCTAGTCCATGGTGCTGGTGATTACATTGTTTGAAATATATATGCATAGTAACATAAGCATATAAATAAACTAGACATCATATTTGGCCTCTTTGAGACGTTTTCCCTAAAATCAGGCTTCCAGATCCATATCCACCTTGAACAAGGCTTGTTTTTTGTGACATGCGGCTTGATGCTCTATTTTTCAAATTGATTTCAAAAATATACGTAAGCAGTTGATCTTTCCACCCTAGATTACCTATTGATTTTTAATATGAAAAGCTCATTATACAAACAGTAACTGCAACACCAAAAGCTAGCCAACCTTTGCATAAATCCTCTAATTGAATTCCCAGAGCCTGTGGTTCTACATTTTTTAATTAAATCCATTTCTTTCCCTTTTTTCCCCTCTTTCTTCTGTAAGTGTTGCTGTTTAATTTGCATGCTGTGAAGTAGGTCCTGTCCTAGATAAAATGCCATTGATCCTTATTAAAGCTCACCTCTAGGCCTGCTGAAAACCAACTGGGAAAATTAAATGTGTTCATGGTGCATACACTTATTCCCTGCATGATCAGATTAGAAAGGGAGGGAACGGGAGTTTAAACGGAGAAAGAGTGCAGTGAATGGCGAACGCCTAAGAAAACAAAGACATTAAGGATGAATGAAAGATAGTGAAGGGAAAAAAAGGGATAATTATTATTGATTTGGCAAACATTATTACATTATGTTTCTCCAACCCACCCAAAGAAACACTGTTCAGTTGCAATTCTGGGTGGTTTCATCTTAAAACTAGCTGTGAATTTTTCACATTGATCATCCAATTGCTTATAAATGGCTTTATCAATGCAGCTATTAATTTTTCTAATTGGCTTTTGTGTTGGGTGGGCTGGCGAGTGGGGGTTGCTTATGTTTGTTTTGTTCTGTGTGAATTGCTGCTGCTTTATTTTGTTTGTTATGATTGTCTGCGATCTTTCCTGATTGTAACAAGAGGCTGCGACCTTCAGCAATCCTTCCACTTCTTTCATCTCATAACGAGGGAAGGTAATTGTTGATGAGTGAAATTATCTGACAAAATGGGGCTGATAATATTGTAGGAGATTGATCTTCCTGTATCTTTGACATTCCTCACCCATTCGCCAGTTTAAGGCCAATTTGTATTTTTTATTTTTTTTCATGTTTAGTTTATTTTTTTCTTTTTTTCTTTTTTTTATTTTATTTTATTTTTTTAGGTTAATTATTTGTTTTATTTAGTTAAATTTTTTGTTTCATTTATTTTTATTTATTTTTTGGTTCTGTTTTGGTTTTTACCAGCCATGAAAATATATTTTGCATTATTTCCTAACAAAATACAGTTGAAGTTAGAATTTACATACACTTAGGTTGAAGTCAGTAAAACTCATTTTTTAACCACTCCACAGATTTCATATTAGCAAACCATAGTTTTGGCAAGTCGTTTAGGACATCTACTTTGTGCATGACACAAGTAAATTTTCCAACAATTGTTTACAGACAGATTGTTTCACTTTTAATTGACTATATCACAATTCCAGTGGGTCAGAAGTTTACATACACTAAGTTAACTGTGCCTTTAAGCAGCTTGGAAAAGTCCAGAACATGATGTCCAGAAAATGATGTCAAGCCTTTAGGCAATTAGCCAATTAGCTTCTGATAGGCTAATTGGAGTCAATTGGAGGTGTACCTGTGGATGTATTTTAAAGCCTACCTTCAAACTCAGTGACTCTTTGCTTGACATCATGGGAAAATCAAAAGAAAACCTCATCCTTGGGAGCAGTTTCCAAACACCTGAAGGTACCACGTTTATCTGTACAAACAATAGTACACAAGTATAAACACCATGGGACCACACAGGCATCATACCGCTCAGGAATGAGATGCATTCTGTGTTCTAGATATGAACGTAGTTTGGTGCAAAAAGTGCAAATCAATCCCAGAACAACAGCAAAGGACCTTGTGAAGATGCTGGAGGAAACAGGTAGACAAGTATCTATATCCACAGTAAAACGAGTCCTATATTGACATAACCTGAAAGGCTGCTAAGCAAGGAAGAAGCCACTGCTCCAAAACCACCATAAAAAAAGCCAAACTACAGTTTTCAAGTGCCCATGGGGACAAAGATCTTACTTTTTGGAGAAATGTCCTCTGGTCTGATGAAACAAAAATTAAACTGTTTGTCCATAATGACCATCGATATGTTTGGAAAAAAAGGGTGAGGCTTTCAAGCTGAAGAACACCATCCCAACCGTGAAGCATGGGGATGGCAGCATCATGTTGTAGTGGTGCTTTGCTGCAGGAGGGACTGGTGCACTTCACAAAATAGATGACATCATGAGGAAGGAAAATTATGTGGCTATATTGAAGCAACATCTCAAGACTCTGCCAGGAATTTCAAGCTCGATCGGAAATGGGTCTTCCAAATAGACAATGACCCCAAGCATACCTCCAAATTTGTGGCAAAATGGCTTAAGGACAACAAAGTCAAGGTATTGGAGTGGCCATCACAAACCCCTGACATCAATCCGATAGAAACTTTGTGGGCAGAACTGAAAAAGCGTGTGTGAGCAAGGAGGCCTACAAACCTGACTCGGTTACACCAGTTCTGTTGTTTTATATGATTAAATGTCAGGATTGTGAAAAACTGAGTTTAAATGTATTTGGATAAGGTGTATGTAAACTTCTAAATTCAACTGTATATATTTTTGTCCCTGTGGTCTCTATTATGCTTATGCCTTGTAGGTGTAGGCTAATTTTGGACATCTATATTTGGACACAATTTTTGGACTATTCACACATAACACTAACACACATGCACCATGCCATAATCTCACATATGCTAACTAATGCTTATAATTCTTCAACCTGTGGTGAACCAGATGGAGTTAGGAGTTAGTCTTTTGCCTCTGTGGCTCTGATGGCTGTATACTAGTGTTTCCGACTCTGTTTTGCCTGCAGTGATCAGTGGCTGTAGACAGTGAGATTTATCATGTATTTGTGTTAGTTGATTGCCAAGAGAGGCGACTGTCTCCCAGCGGTGCTGTATGCCGTCTGCTGCTCAATCAATAGGGATTAACCTTTGACCCATCTGCGCATACTTACACGTGGCATCCATACGCACCCCGATTTCATCAGTTTCACTTAAACACAGCTACTGACTCAATAACTCACCCACTACTCATGATTTTCAAAACATTTATCAGTCACTCTCACTGTCTCTCTGTAGAGAAATCGGACGAATTCAAGAGGGGAAAGAAAGAGGTTAGGAAGGATCAGTAAAGGCCATTTTCAAGCAAAGCATGTCGCCTCTCGTGTTTCTGGTGTTTTCCATATAACTAAATAAAATGGCATTTATTTCTTCAAAAAATTGTTATTTCTAGATTAAATAGGTTAACCACATATATTTTTGGATTGTTTGTGAATAAAATCACCTAATAATAATAATAATTATTATTATTACTATTATTATATTATTATTGTTATTATTATTATTGTTGTTGTTTTTGTTTTTATTTTGGTTGTTTTTTCAACCACTGTTGTTACAGTATTTTATTGAATTTTTGTGTGTGTGTTATTTTGTTTTGGGTAGTTTTTCAACCATTGTTTTTAGTTTCACTTTGCTTTTATTTCATGGACACTTTATGTCCGTTTTTATTTATTTTGATTTCAGTTTTAATAAAGTTATTGATGAGTGATGGCTCAGTGACAATGAAATGAATTTATTTTATTTTATTTTTGTTGTTTTTTTGTTTTTTTTTCAGTTAGTTTTTCAACTATTGTTTTTAATTTATTTAGTTTTTCATTTGTTTTGCATTAATTAGTTTTCAGCGTACAGAAGTGTTTTTAAATCTTGAATTTTAGTTTATGCTAATGACTGACACACACACACACACGCGTGCGCGCACACACACACACACACACACATAAACAGAAACACTTAACTAAAATATTTCCAATCTAATGCAAAGGTTTTAAAAACTGTCCAAATGTAATATACAGACAATATACACAAATAGCTTTTACAAACACACTCTTTTTAAAAGGTTCAAACTCAGTTGATTAAACACTAAAGAGTCCAAACATCAGAGATAACAGCTCTGTTCAGCAAGCTACTCACTGTAAGGAGCCAAAAAAAAAAAAAAAAACAGCACAGAGCACAATGCTTTTAATGTGCATTATCACTTTACATAATTCTCATTGTAATGGTGAGGGGTCAGAGGTCACTGTAAAGTGATCTAATGCTGTTCACTTGAGCTTGAGTTACTGAGCTGACCTTTGACCTCTAGAGTGCTCAAATAAGGCCTGTATAAACAACCATGGAGAGTGCTGAAATTATTGAGTTCATGTTGCCGAATAGAATCAAGCCTAAACCTGGTCTGGTATGTTTGAATGACTTTAGTATCCA